>NC_137819.1:25446717-25464217 GCF_963921795.1 Nannobrachium achirus
ACTTTTGTGCAAACAGTTTAATTCTTTCCTAATGGCAGGCCTGGACCACATGGGAATGAACCGGCTGTTCGGGAGTTGTCCCGCTTTTCCCAATGGCCAGCACGTCCCTGTGTGACACTGTGGTATGATCAAGTAGGGCCTTCATTTGTGAGGGAAAAGTAGTATATGTAGATAAGAGGTTTCTGCCCGACAGCAACAATATCACGGGTCATTGCCAATTTGCTTGCTGGCTTGGTGGTGGTCAAAGATGCTATTTCTTTTTAAATCTCAACTTTGCCACGGACATGACCAAGTCTTTGCCACGGACACATTTGTCTGCGTAGGAACGTATCGATGACCCCTGGATGACATGCTTAAAGGTGATACACCATGCATTTAAAAAGTATTTATGTCATATTGTTTATGTCCCAAAAAACGTTTTTCAAAAGGTTTGAGGCTAAATTACCACTCCTGAATAGAGAGACTCTCTCATTTTTGAATGGCTCTCAGAGCATTTCAGCTGCAGTACCACCTTTGGCCTGAACTGCCCCCCCCAAAAAAAAAAATCCTTTTGAAAAGAAAATGTTTTGGAAAAAAATATATAATTTTTTTTTTTTTAAATTTTTTTTATGATGACTTCACAATCGGCAGATGACGTCACAATCGGCAGCAAATCTGGATAGCCTGTTTTGAGAACCCGTGGGATACTTTTAACCTTCGCCTTCTCAAAACCAGAGAAAGACACAACGGTCAGAAATGGGACTTTGTGAGGATAGTAGGTGCAAGTGGGACCCCAAAAAAAAGGTTTTAAAATAGGAAAAGTGAAATTTCATGGTGTATCACCTTTAAGCAATCATGCTTTGGAATTAGGGCTGGTAAATTAATATTATAATTTTGAATGTTCCTCGAATATGGGGAAAAATATATATATATTCGTCATTCGAATATAAATATATAAATGTTCAAATTATACAGTATATACAGTGTATAGGCTATATACATCTTTATTTTACAAGGAAAATACAAAAACTGCTGTGTCAAGTTATAAAAACAAACACAGTATATATGCATAATATATTTGAATTTAATTTCTGAGGTTAACAGCCCTAGTTGGAATGCCTGTGTGTGTGTGCGTGCGTGCGTGCGTGCGTGCGCGTGAACTGTGTGTACTCACGTAGGCACTGCGGCAGCATGCCACTCCAGGTGCCGTTGGCCACGCAGGTGAGGACGGCGGGGAAGGAGAGCTCGTACCCCGGCGAGCAGCCGTAGCTCACGCTGCTGCCCCACTCAAAGTCGCTGCCCTGCAGCGCCCCGTTGCCGATGGGCGTGGGCGCCGCGCACGTCACCGCTGAGCCGTAGGGGGCCGGGGGGAAGATGGAAAAGGGAAGACAAACAACAGGGACTTTTAAGCAGTGGTAGGTAACACCCCAGACCAGCCCAAAGTCACTGTCCTGCACTGACGCCTTTATTGATGGCATGCTGGTTGTGGGGTGTGCCTTGCATGGCAGTAAGTGAGTGGCTGTGAGAGAGAACATCTTTGTGTATTAGGTTGTGACACTCCTGCCCTATTCAGCAGTAGTGGACAAAATACTACGAGAGAGGGCGATATCATTTAGCGACCTACAACCGGGTCGCGACGTGGTCGGTAGTTTTCAGCGTCCGGGTCGCTAAATCGACCGACTGGGACGGTAAAACCACCGACCGGGACGCTAGAACCACCGACCGGGACGCTAAAACCACCGACCGGGTCGCTAAATTGACCGACCGGGACGCTAAAACCACCGACCGGGACGCTAAAACCACCGAACGGGACGCTAAAACCACCGACCGGGTCGCTAATTCCACCGACCGGGACGCTAATTCCACCGACCGGGACGCTAATCCAGCGACCGGGTAGGTAAATCCACCGACCGGTGGTTGCTTCCACCGACCACCGGGCTACTAACCCTAACCCTAACCCTAACCCTAACCTCAGTAACCTTACCTCAGTTAGGCTAACCTGCCACGCAAATCCACCGACCGGTGGTCGCTTCCACCGACCACCGGGCTACTAACCCTAACCCTAACCCTAACCCTAACCCTAACCTCAGTAACCTTACCTCAGTTAGGCTAACCTGCCACACAACCTCCCGACCGGGTCGCTAAATCACCGACCGCGTCGCTAAATCACCGACCGCGCCGCTAAAGCGAGCGACCGGGTCGCTAAATCGACCGACTGGGGCGCAAAATCTTCCGACCGGGTCACTAGATGTACCAACCGGGTCGCTAAATCTACCGACCTAAAACTGCAGGCAGGTCGGTAGATTTAGCGACCGGGTCGGTCGATTTAGCGGCGCGGTCGGTGATTTAGCGACCCGGTCGCTCGATTTAGCAACCCGGTCGCTCGATTTAGCGACCCGGTCGCTGAAAACTACCGACCACGTCGCGACCCGGTTGTAGGTCGCTAAATGATCTCGCTCCTACTGAATACTACGTTTCTTTACTAAAAGTATCAATACTGCAATGAAGAAACACTCAAATGTCCGGCAATCAAAATTTACTTGAGTAAAAGTAGAAAAGTATTGTCAACAAGACAGTACTCATAATGCAGAATGTCTCATTTCACAAGTTATCACGTGAATGTATTAAAATCCTTGCTCACAATGCGTCGCATGGCGACGCGTCGTGAGCTTGTAGGTCTGCTATTTTTCAAGTTTAAAAGGGGCTGAAGTGGTTCTTCCGTAAGATTAAAATAATCCAAATCTACAAAGTAACTAGTAACTCAAGTTTTCAAATAATTGTAGTGGAGTAATAAGTACAATATTTGCCTCTGAGATGTAGCGGAGTAGAAGTAAAAGTATTGAAAAATGTACTTACAATAGGTGCAGTACAGTACTTGAGTAAATCTACTTAGTTACTTCCCACCACTGCTATTTAGAACCACAGCACCATGCAGTACCCCATTCCTAAAAGTGGGGTGCTGCTGTGCCATACCACTGTCAGGACACAGGGGCACTTTCAGGGGACACTCCTGACCGCCTACAAATAATTTTTACTTTGTATGTCTGGATAAAAGCGTTGTTCAAAGGCCTGGATTGCAAGTGAGAGAAAGGGGAAGACGGAGAAGGAGATCAGCCGGAGAATCGGAGCAGCAGGAGCGGTTTTGCAGTCGCTGAATCGCACTGTTGTGAAGAAAAAAAGAGTTGAGCCGTAAGGCAAAGCTCTCTGTCTTTCGAGCAATCTTCGTTCCCACTCTCACCTATGGTCATGAAGTGTGGGTCATGACCGAAAGTATAAGGTCTCGGGTACAAGCGGACGAAATGAGTTTTCTCAGAAGGGTGGCTGGTATCTCCCTTAGAGATAGGGTGAGAAGTTCAATCACCCGAGAGAGACTTGGAGTAGAACCGCTGCTCCTTCACTTGGAAAGGAGTCAGCTTAGGTGAACCACCTAAGCTGACTCCTAAAACCACTGACGCTAAAACCACCGAACGGGACGCTAAAACCACCGACCGGGTCGCTAATTCCACCGACCGGGACGCTAATTCCACCGACCGGGACGCTAATCCAGCGACCGGGTAGGTAAATCCACCGACCGGTGGTCGCTTCCACCGACCACCGGGCTACTAACCCTAACCCTAACCCTAACCCTAACCTCAGTAACCTTACCTCAGTTAGGCTAACCTGCCACGCAAATCCACCGACCGGTGGTCGCTTCCACCGACCACCGGGCTACTAACCCTAACCCTAACCCTAACCCTAACCTCAGTAACCTTACCTCAGTTAGGCTAACCTGCCACACAACCTCCCGACCGGGTCGCTAAATCACCGACCGCGTCGCTAAATCACCGACCGCGCCGCTAAAGCGAGCGACCGGGTCGCTAAATCGACCGACTGGGGCGCAAAATCTTCCGACCGGGTCACTAGATGTACCAACCGGGTCGCTAAATCTACCGACCTAAAACTGCAGGCAGGTCGGTAGATTTAGCGACCGGGTCGGTCGATTTAGCGGCGCCTTCCTAGGAAGGTCCTCGATGCACGTCCCACTGGGAGGAGACCCCGTGGCAGACCTAAGACCAGATGGAAGGATTATATCTCCAGACTGGCCTGGGAACGCCTCTGTATACTCCCAGAGGGAGTGGAGGAAGTTGCGCAGGATAAGGAAATCTGGAAGTCTCAGTTGGAACTGTTACCCCCGCGACCCGATTCCGGATAAGCGGTTGAAGATGGATGGATGGATGGATGGTGACAAACCATTTTCTAGAGATAAGAAAGACAACGCTACTGATTGATTGATGGACTGATCGACTAATTACATATAATCTTATCTAACTAGTAAGACGCCTCAGGGCGACATGCGACCTCGCCCTAAAGGGTGAGGACGCGCCAATTCTTGGCCATCTGGCCAGTGATATACTTTATATCGGACCAGTTACCCATATATGGAGACCCCTGCATGATAGTCAACAATGTGATGTCAGAACATGCCCATATATGGGCATTACCAAATATGGGCATTCCCAGATATGCGCTTAATATTGATGACATCGTGACAGGGATATCCATATATGGGCATAAAACGGATACGGACGTAATTCATTTGCAAGTGTGTCTCATGATGACATCAGCGATCTCCATATATGGGCATAAAAGGGACATCAAGACAGAGTGTGATGTCAGAGCGGCGAACCCATTCTGTTAAGATTGGTTCCCCTGACATCACAGTGACATCAGATTATGATGTCAGAGGAGCGACAAACCCATAGAACCACAGACAAACCCATAGAACCACAGCCAAACCCATAGAACCACAGACAAACACCATGGGGCGCGGGCGGCATAGCTCAGCAGTAGAGGAACCGTTATTAGAGCACGAAGGGTTCCCGAAGGGTTCCCAGTTTGAATCCGGGCTCCCCCTGAGTTAATGTCGAAGAGTCCTTGCACCTGAACCCCTAATTGCTCCCGTTGAGTAGGTTGGTGCCTTGCATGGTTTCATCTGCCACCGGTGTATGAATGTGTGCGGGTAAGGGGGAATGTAATGCACAATCTATGTAAAGCGCCTTGGATAAAAGCGCTATATAAATGCACCATTTACCATTTTATAGAACCACAGACAAACCCATAGAACCACGTGGCACCAGATGTGCCGGCTTTCATAGTATACTTGCGACCTGTGGTCGCAACAATAAGAACAACGAATACATGTATTCATGCAATATGTCTGCAGAGCATTCATTTGCGTGTAAAAAGCTGGACATAATTATACCAAAATCTCAGCCAAGAGCTTCACACATTTAACAACTTATTTTCCTTTGCACTTTTTGGAATTCTTTCAACAGCTCTCAGTGGTTGAACCCGAGGCGGCTGACCATGGAGAATCTAATTAATTTGTCCATAATTCACAATCTGGCGTGGGTTCATGTGTTGTTCATGTAAATTATGCTGCTTTTCTGACTGCAGATGAAAATATGTTTTCCTAACTACGTTTCCATAACGCTGAACTTGCAATTAACGGTGTGAGCATAATCTTGGCAGTGTGAAGACATTATTGTTTTTGTTATGTTGATCTTTTTTTGGTCTGGATACTGCAGTGGATGTCAGGGACGTACTAATTTTCAGGTTTTCGCCCCCTAGTGGCAGAAAAAAATACCTCTGGGAACTCAGATTGGGGACGTGCTGGCCATTGGGAAAAGCGGGACAACTCCCGAACGGCCGGTTCATTCCCGGCCGGTCCAGGCCGGCCATTAGGAAAAAAAGTGCACAAAAGTAAAAATTAAACTGTTTGCACAAAAGTAGTGAAAACAGCAGATCTACAAGCACACAACGCCTCGCACCGCGAGGCGTTGTGTGCTTGTAGATCGGCTGTTTTCACTAGTTTAAATCATTTTTAAAATGATAAATACAAAACAAACGGTTTTGGACATAAGGTTTCCACCCGACAACGACGAAATATAACTCCCAGGCCCACTGGCTTGTCACTTGTCATGATCTGAAATGGCAAATCTTTGAGTAGCAGCAGCGCTATAGAGAGAGATCTCTCTCTATAGCGCGCAATGAGGGCCTCTACAACTCTTTTTCCCGGGCTGAATCAGGGGCCCAGCACGTCCCTGGTGGATGTGCACACGTCCCTTTCCTAAATACAGAGTGAGCGAGTATAACATGGCTTTTGTGAGTTCTGTGTTGATTAGTATTGTCGGTGGAGTGGACTGCAATAGTATAATAACTAGAGTCGTAACGTTCCTGAAGAAACAGTGACGACTCAAAAAGATTAATGACGTCACCCATTGACACCCAGTGTTTTTTTTGTGTTTTGTTTTTAATCTTTTTCATACTTCTCTGTAACTTTGTAAATAACCTTATACTGGTGTGCTGCCTCTGGGCAACTAATATACCCCCTTGGGATAATAAAGGTATCTATCTATCTATCTATCAAAATGTACGTTTCAGAAAGAATGACACAAAAAGCCATTTTAAAGTTTGAATGAATCTTCTATAGGTGAAAATATGATGGCGCCAGACCGGGCCAAAGTTTTGAGGAGAATAATAATAAAAACAAAGAAGAGGAAAAAGTGCCAAGACAACATAACTGGGCTCTCTCCAACATCGGAAATAGAGCCCACTAATAATCGTGTCCTCTTTAGTTGTTGTTTTGGGTATTTGCCAAGTACATTTGCACACCTGGACTTCATGGTCCACATTTAGCTAACCATTAGGAGCAGAGTGTGACTATTTATAACAGTGCCCAGGGAGCAGTTAGGGGTTAAGTGTGTTAAGCATCAGGGACACTGCGATACCAAGTCTGGAGGAGCCGGGGACCCAACTGGTGACCTCCTGATTCCCAGATGGCCTCTGCCTCCTGAGCCATGGCTGCCAGAGTGGTAAGTGACATCTCGTTACTTCCACAGATCCAACTGGTGCGTGCTGTGTTATCATTGCATAGCACACACTGCTAAGCCTAAAGGCTTAAGATAAAATAAAAACAATCTGATATTCATCCAAGGGTCCCCGACTAGTTTAATATTGATATCAAGAAAGTACCTCTTAATTGACTTTAGATCTCTGTCCTCAAGACAAGTGATTCATTTCCTTACGATCTTGAAAATCCTGGCTAAATTCCTCTGACAGGCGATGGTTTGGCCATGGTTTAACTTTCATTAAACTTTTAAGCGGTGTCTGGCTTTGTGTGTAGGTCCCTATGTCTGTATGAGTGTCCGTATGAGCACGGAACTCCATGTATGGAGATAACTGACCATCATACAAGGACATATGCACGTGTCGTCTTTGATACCATTCTCACAGGTACGATTTCTTTTTCTGTACAAAGACATATCCACTCAAGGTTCAATTTAGGTTACAGGTTATTTAGTTAGTATGTAACGCTCCATTCCATAAAAAATGCACCCCACCCCCAGCTATCCAGCTGCCAATCCCTCTGTGTATGTCTGTCTCAATGGTTGACTTACACAGAAATGTATGGGTCAAAATGTGGTTAATGTAATTTATTCAACTCCCCTGCAGATGGTTTGAATAATCCTTAACAATAAGGAGACGTGTGAAAACATCACAGCTGTTTACAACACCACAAATGTAAAACAGAAGGTAACAATGGATACAAGACGTGTGTAGCATATAGCCACCTTTCTAGCAACTGTAAGTATGTGTTAAACATTCAAGGTTAGAGGTGTTTTTGTTTATAGCCAGGTCAGCACTGGGTATAGGACAGTGGTGGTTTACCTGCACATAAAGTAAGGGTATACTACTATTATTGTACATACGGTATGGGTATTGTGTAGTGTTGATTTCCCTTTAAATATGGGTAGGCTATAGGGTAGTGTTGGTTTTCCATTTACAAATGGGTATAGGGCAGTGTTTCTCAACCACTGTGCCGCAGACCTTTGGTGTGCCCTTTGACATTTTGACAGTGAAGTCAGAATGTAAGGACTTTTAAAACCTTTAAGAAAAGAAAATAGACCATAGCTTCATCAAAAGTAATTAACAAACAATATAAAAACTTTGGCCAAGTTGTAAAATAATATAAGAAAGAGGCAGACATTTTGAAAATAGCCACACACACACCGTATATCTAGGTGTGCCCTGGGATCTTTTGGCTATGAAAAGTGTGCCCTGGCAGAAAGAAAGGTTGAGAAACACTGGCAGAGGGTAGTGTTGGTTTCCCTTTACATATGGGTATAAGGTTCTTAAGTACATATGAGTATAGGGGTAGTGGTGGTTTTCCTGTACAAAATATGGGTATATGGGTATAGGGTTAAGTTTACCTATACATATGAGTATAGGGGTAGTGGTGGTTTACCTGTACATATGAGTATAGGGGTAGTGGTGGTTTACATGTACATCTGAGTATAGGGGTAGTGGAGGTTTACCTGTACATATGAGTATAGGGGTAGTGGTGGTTTACATGTACATCTGAGTATAGGGGTAGTGGAGGTTTACCTGTACATATGAGTATAGGGGTAGTGGTGGTTTACATGTACATATGAGTATATGGGTATAGGGTAGTTTACCTGTACATATGAGTATATGGGTATAGGGTAGTTTACCTGTACATATGAGTATATGGGTATAGGGTAGTTTACCTGTACATATGAGTATATGGGTATAGGGTAGTTTACCTGTACATATGAGTATATGGGTATAGGGTAGTTTACCTGTACATATGGGCATATTGCCGTTCCAGGTCCCATTCTGGGTACACGTCCTTGTAGGCGACCCATCCTCCTCCATGCCGTACCCTGGCTGACACTGGAAGGACACGTTCTGACCAATCACAAAGTCCTCCCCATAACGGAGGCCACTAGCTGGAACACCTGGATCGCCACAGTTTATCACTATGGAGACAGACGAGGGAGGCGGAGAGGAAAGGGTTAATCCGACCCATGATGCTGCTGGGCAAATCAGTTAGTCCAGTCCATGTTTTTGCTTATTTCTCCTCCATTCCACGCACGCACGCACGCACACACACACACACACACACACACACCTTCTCCTCAAGATGGGCTATTCTTGAGACTTGTGATTAGATTGCATTGTAACAAAGAAAGATGAAGTTTGCGCTTGCAAACTTCATCGCACGCACACACACACACACACACACACACACACACACACACACACACACACACACACACACACACACACACACACACACACACACACACACACACACACACACACACACACACACACACACACACACACACCTTCTCCTTGAGATGGGCAATTCTTGAGACTTGTGATTAGATTGCATTGTAACAAAGAAAGATGAAGTTTGCGCTCTCATTAAATAGTCCCAATCAACAGGTATTCTAGTCAGGCGTGCAAGCCAAAGATAACATACAAGAAAGACAAAAGGAAACATGGCCACAGAGGTTGTTCAGATGCAAACAAATACATTTTTTAATCAGATTTCTTTTTTTGTCATCCTCACATGTTCTTTTATGTATTCTCCCCAAAGTGAATGAAGCAGCGGTGAAGCTGAACTATTTAGATGGGAACGGCCTGGGACCCATTTAAGGAGTGTTAGAGTTCCCTAGGCCATACTTAACAAGCACTGTCCTTCATAGCTAATAGGCAGCTTAAATACGTCTAAACCCCACCAGACCCTGTGATGCCTGCTAATAGCCATGGTGTAATCTGCTGTAACGGCCACAGACGACACTTTCCTTAAGTCAGGGCTTCTTAAAACTTTTTCATCCATCTTCACGGAATTCGATTTCTTGCCACTCAACACACAAGTGCTGTTTTTAATACGTGTTAGACCTAAATCGAGTAGGTTTTGTTTACTTTCCTGGCTGGGAGATGGCAATTTTCCTTTTTTTAAATCAAATCACGCTGGTGCTGACATCATGTGGGCAACAAGTGAGCAGATATAGTTTTTCAAGTATGAGACGCAGAGGAAAGCAATGACAGAAACAGCAAATTGAATAAATATGTTTGATACTTGAGTATGTGATTCATGTTTCTTCCTTCTGGTGTGATTCATATGTGCACCTCGAAATACTATATTGGTGCAGGTTTCCTTCTGGCTTAGAGTGCCTCAATATCATTTGCCACCTTGGAACCTAATTCTTAGCACAGTCTTTGGCATCCGAGAACATAAGCTGTGACTTATTGGCATAATCATTTCTTTACTAACTGGGTAGAACTACACATTAGCATGCAGACTGGGTTGCTCGCGAGCAGCAAACATACCATGTTGATTCACATTTTGTTCGACAATAGCGTCGTCTAAATTATACGGCGGCCATAAAAGCTGCATACTTGCAGGTTGTTTTCCCCTCATGAATTGCATAATGGAGTTCCTAACAAAATCGACCATAATATATAACCATCAATGTTATTCAAGAGCATTGCCACTCAAGGCTGATTTGATAGCTCTGAGCCTTGTTTACCGTTACCCATTTAACAAAAAAACTAAAAGTACTTTATAATGCAGCAGAGTAATTCAGAACCAAGGTGAAAGTGGAGGTTAAAAGGCTCCTAAGGGAGGCAGAGTTTGGTGACATATCTAGAGGTTCATTGCACACAGCAAAATGTAATGGCAATGGTAACGTTATAAAATCAATCAATCAATCAATGTCTAGTATCCATCCATCCATCCAATTAATTACGTAAGGGATAACATCTCGCTCAGCGGTGATTATCAAGTGATAGGAGCCTGACAGGTTGATATGCCACAAGCGCTTATTTCACGGTTATTTACTAAATAAATTAATACATTGACCAAAGTAAAAAAATATATATTTCCTTGCTTAGAGTAGTGAAAGTGTTGCACTGGCCGTCCGCAGAGCGCAACGTCGCCTTGACGCAAATAAGGAAGTGTTGATCAAATCGAATCCATATTTGGTTACTGCATTGTCTATTTCTCGCTTCAAATGTTTTCAAAAATATTCTTGAGAGCAACGTTTAGTTGTAAATGACGCTGTGTGTTTGTTTACATGGCTGACATGTTGGATACGGCACTAAATTCACACAGAGCAGCCTGAATGCAGCAGGTGCTCTGCCATTATTCACCTATAATTCACCGCTCATTTCAGCGCTTGACCAATCAGAATCGAGCATTCAAACAAGTCGTGCAATAAAATGTGATATCTTACTGGTACAGTTGGGCTGCACTCCTGACCAGGTTCCATTGGCCTGGCATAGCCTGGTGGTGGCGCCAGTGAGTATGTAGCCATCCATACAGGAGTAGATGACAGAGTGAGAGAAGGTTGTTCCATCCAAGCGATAGACTCTACCATTACTGGGAGTACCGGGGTTACCACACTGGACAGCTGCATGGGGAGAGTGGGGAAGAGCCAATTAGCCATGCCTTTCAGGTATAATTGTTGATTGTTAACTTTGTACATGTTACAACACGACGCAAATTGACATACAGGGTACAACCCATATTTGTGTCCATTCCAGCCTTTCTTGGAGTTCCTACAATTCCCATGGTGCATTTCCATGGCAGGCATAGGCCTGGCATGCCCATATGGTCTACTGCTGCCATTACACCAACCAGATTCATATTTTCTGAAGTCAACATCTCTATTTTGCCGTAAACACACACAGCAAACATGGACAATGTCCACCGAGTGGAGTAGTTAAAAACCAAAAAGATGCGTTGTGATCTTGTAGATCAGCTATCCTAGCCTAGTTCCAGACCCTGAATCGCTAGCCACACCCCTTTAAATTTTTTGTTTTGGCGATTCAGGTCTAGCATCGCTCTCATAAGAAGAGGCCTGCCTCGGTTGAAAATCCGATCGGTGAATCAGCGTCGTGAATCAGCGTCTTGTGATCAGCGTGGGTGGGCCGGGGTTTCCCAGAACTCATGTGTGTTTCCAAGTACACCAGCGCCGCCGCCGTAGCGTACCGCGCATCGCGTCGCGCAAAAATGCGGTAAATTGCGGTAAAATGCGATCGTATCGATCTCGCTATGAAACACCAGTAGCAGGCATGTTATGTTTTGTTTGATTACTAGTTCGTAGTGCTCCTATTCTGACTGTTTCAGCCACACTGAACCAATAGCTGAAGACTGCCTTTTTTTTGGCAACGCCCATCCCTGCAATCGCCTTTGGTGGAAGTGAGTTCAGACTGAATAATGGAGTGAAACGAAATGTCAATTCAGGCTGAGTGTCAGGCTACAGCTATCCCCCAAAAAGTAAAGTGGTTAAAATGGTCCTTGTTTTGTTGGGGACCCCCTCAAACCCCCTCAAGGACCCCTGGGGGAGCACAGACCACACCTTGAGAACCACTGCTCAAATGTAGAATAAGAATTAATTGTTTTTCCCTTATTTCCGAGGCTCCTTGAACGCACGCACCACCATCAAAATGCTCAGATTACTTCCACTTCCGGACCGCGATAAGTCTTGTCCATCACCCGGTAAAGAAAAATGATATCCGCAGCCATCTGTGCTTTTGTTATGGTCCATAGAGAAGGGCTTGCTTCACAACAAGAACGCGACCTGGAGGTAGATTACGAGATAAATCCATTTTTGTGAATTTCATAACATTGGCCTGGATGCAAAACCGGATTTCTTGATTGACTTATCTCCAGCTGCATTATGGGAATTTGAGTTTTGAGTTCATGGGTGCCGCAGGCCGCACGCTACAGCTTAATATAAAACCTCATCAACCTCGCCAATCACGCCGACGGCACTCTGCTACATCAAAGAGTTTGAGGAGGCGCCTCATCATCGGCATCGGATAAGTTAAGAACGGTTGTTGAATGAGGCCCAATGGTGGTATTTAAGAGACACAGGAGACTGCTCAAGTGTTATGGCTGCAATGCCAATTACATTAGCCTTATAGGAATCAACAATCGTTTTTTTCCCTTTAAGTTAATTTGACTTTCTTCTCACTTAAATTAACTCTTGGCTTACGTTTACAGAAGGGCTGCGAGCCCGACCAGGTCCCGTTGGGGAAGCACATCCTCTCTGTCGAACCGATCAACTCGTAGCCCTCGGAGCAGCTGAAGTAAACCTTGGAGCGGATCTTGAAGTCGGTTTGCTCCCTGAAACCGTGAGACGGAACGCCAGGATCACCACAAGAACCAGCCGTGTCGCCTACAGAGAGAGACAGAGCGGGAGAAAGTGACACAAAGAGATGGAATGGTAGGAGGAAGAGAAAGACAGGGAATGGTGGTAAGAGGGGTATACACCAGGGTTCTTCAATGTTTTCAGGCCAAGGACCCCTTAGTTGAGAGAGAGAGATGAAGCAGGGACCGTCACAACCTTTTCATAGATTCCATATAGTTTTCCATATCGTTTGACAGCACAATCATCAGTGTATTTTGGATTCATGTCAATTTGTTCATTCATTGTCAAGTTTTCAGATATTTAAAGGGGAAGACCACCCATTTTCAATATTGAACTACAGTATGTCATTCATATACCTTAGAGGAGTTGTGTGGAAATAAATAAAAAAAAGTTCCCCCTCATCTGTGTTGACTAGAACTGGAGGATTGATTTTGGGGTTTGTATTGTAAAGTACAATGTGTGATGTCATCAAGTTGTAATTTGCAATACAAACCCCAAAATCAATCCCCCAGTTCTAGGCAACACAGAAGAGGGGAAACTTTTTTTTTAATTTCCACACAACTCCTCTAAGGTATATTAATGACATATTTCAATATTGAAAATGGGTGGTCTTCCCCTTTAACCACTTGAACCGTCAATAATTAATAAACTTGACATTTCACTGTACTTGGTCTGCCCTTTTCCCCCTCTACACCAAACCTCTTTGCCAAAAATAGCCAATCTACAACCTCACTAGGCGTTGTGAGCTTGTAGATCTGCTATCACACAAAGATTTGGAGGACCCCCTGAGGACCCCCTAGGGGTCCCGGACCCCCCGTTGAAGACCCTTGGTATACACAGAGAAGGAGAAGGTTAAGCATGTTCCTTGAAGAACTTTGGTAGAACTTTGAATTGCATAGATACCTGGAGATGATATGTAATGTAAGTTAAAATATTGTTCATCATCCATACTGGACTACTTATGGGCAATAATTCCATTAACAATCACTGCATAGCAAAAGACCTCTCCCTTTTAGCAGATACAGATTGTAAGCAAAGCATATTCTGTCAATACACTGTGTTAAAGACGTTATATTTCCCTTGATAGGGAAAAGGTAACACAATCTGTGTAAGAAGAGTGCACCAGGAGGACTCATTCTATTAGAAACTCATTGGACGAACCTGCTTTATTTGCATTCATTAAATGTAGGGACCCGTTTTCTCATTCAAGAGAGTAAATGGAATCACTATTTTTAGCTCACTCATAGCGCAGAAAGGCAATGGGTGAAGGATTTGAATTGATATCATCCCAGGTAACTATACAACCCAAAGTTCTACAAAAGCAACAACAACCTAAAGTTGAAAAAGCTACTAAAGCCATACCCGTTCAGCTTCACTTTAGAGTCTTTTGAGACAGGAAAAGACAAACTAGAAATACTGTTCCTACGAAACAGTGTGGGCTCGCATGTAACACCATGTATGGGCATAAAGATCTACCCTTTGGCTGCACCTCATTGCCTAAGGGTTCTGCCTTTGTACTGTCGAGGAGAGCTTGACTGATAGATTACGTCATTTTGAGGAGAACTTGATAGATAAATAATGAAGATAACATACGTGTGCTCGCTTTCAGCGAGCCCACAATAATTTGAATAAGACACCTGCATCATCTGCAGAACCACAACCAGATTGCTTCATTGATTCACTACCAAAACATAATGCTTTATGCACAACAAAAACTCAAAAAAGGAGACGAGAGGTACACTAAGAGAGAGAGAGAGAGAGAATAGAAGTTCAGTGCAAATAATTACACATAAAAAATACATAAACCCAGTTTATTAGACACTTTCAACCTGATTTCAAGAAGTTCAAATGTTTTCAAAAATGACAAAACTACCAGATCTAGATTGGCAATCTCACTATTTATCGTATGACAAAGTATATGGGACTAAAGGCTCTTTACCACTGGGCGCGATAACGATAAAGGTAACGATATGTCGGCGTTCACATCAATTATGACGGCTTTATCGTTGTGGCCTGGACGCTGCCATCCACTTCAATTGAAAACAATATATTTTATTCTTATCTTTATCGCGCCCAGCAGGAAAGGGCGTTTAAAGTAGTCGTATGTATGCACCTACTATCGTGGGCAGGACTTTGGATCATCCAGTACAGAAAAAAACAGACTCTTATTTTGGTAGATAAATGCATAAATATGCTCCAAGACACGTCTACATGTACATGGTGACACGGCGCATATTGCGCATCATGTCGAGGGCACATGTGCGTCTGTGTGCACGGCAGACTGCGCGCGTATGTCGCTGCCAGAGCCTATGAGTCTGCATGTCTGTGTGTGAGTGGGTGTGCTGTCTCTGTGCATCCCTTTGCCCTTGGAGTGCTGCTTGGTCAGCAAATTCTGTCTGACAGACAGAGCGTGCTCCTGGGAGCGCAAGCACACGCACAGGCACGCGCGCACGCAAAGCAAGGCTAGACAAAATATGCAGAGACACCAATATCATCAGCTACTGCCTATGCCTTTATTTTGTTAAAAGGCATAACGCTGGAGTGGTCTCATAGGCATGGCTTTTTATCATTTTGAAAATGATGTAAAAATCTGCACAGCACAAAGTCCACTGGAATGCTGCACCTCAATAATGCAATCTCATTACTTATTTTTGGATCACTTTGCCTCCAAACTATACTGAATACGGAGTTAAACAAGGACACTTTCTTCTTTACTAGATAGAATTCAAATTAGACATACGGTACATATTGCTGTCTACCAGAACTATCTATGGTGTTTGAAGTAAATGTCCCTATAGTGCTAAAATGGTCCATAACGAAGAAAAGGGGAATTAAAAGAATAATTTACAGGGAGGTCTCAAAGGCGTCTCTAATCTAATGAAAGATGCATCGGCATGTTTGTTTGGGAAATTGCAAATAGGCAGGATATTATGCTCTTGTGAGTCAACTAAAAAACTCTACACTCAAGTACCATGAATATTAAGTGGACATTTGCATGTGTGCAGTGTATTTTCCTTATAAGTCCATTTAAACTCAAGGACGCTCTCTGTTCACAGCCATGAAAGTAACCATTATTTTGTGCTATTACTGTTATCACTGCTGTGTTATGTTTATCTTTTAGTCCAGGACGTTAGCTCCAGAATATGAAGGAATCGTTCAGTTTGTGATAAAAGCATGAAATTTGGTACACTTGTAGCCAAAGGCATTCCGAAAAGATTTGGATATGGAGGCATCATGAATTTTCAACATGGCGCCCATGGCAGCCATTTTTCAAAATGGCTGCCAGCAACAACTGTTTTCTTAGGAGTAATGGATATAATATGATAGTTTAGACATATTTACCATACATAGTACTTGGTAAATGCCTTTTGGATAATTTAAAAGTCATTGAATTGAATATTCAAGATGGCAGCCGTCACTTGTATGACTGATATGGGTGATCTCTGTGTCAAATCAGTCATTTTTATGACGCAGAATTCAAATTTGGAACTTTGGAATTGGCCAAAAACGTCCTTCTATCTCTCTGCACAGGCTACTGTATATACAGTACAGTATATTATCACTGTTTCTTTAAAGATGGCAGCCATATGGCCAAAATCTAAATTATAATTGCAAGAAAATAGAGCTATTATCTATTTTATTGGAATTACATTTTGATCCAATAAACTTAACAATCCCTATATCAGCAACAAATGAACCATTTGATGAATGGAAATGTAATAGAATAGTAATAGAGGTTTGTAGCCCTCCATGCCGCTCACCTCTAGAGTTTGTGTCCGCTTCCTTAATATAATGTTGTGTACTGTACCTTACTGTACTGTACTGTACTGTACTGTACTGTACTGTACTGTACTGTACTGTACTGTACTGACCTAACTGTACTGCACTGTACTGTACCTTACTGTACTGTACTGTACTGACCTAACTGTACTGCACTGTATTGTACCTTACTCAGTAAGGTACTGTAAGGCTTACTGTACTGTACTGTACTGTCCTTACTGTACTCTACTGTACTCTACTGTACTGTACTGTACCTTGCTGTACTGTACTGTACTGTACTGTACATTACTGTACTGTACATTACTGTACTGTAGTATACAGTAGTGTACTGTACTGTACTGTAGTATAGTGTACTGTACCTTACTGTACTGTCCTTACTGTACTGTACTGTACTGTACTGTACTGTACTGTACTCCTGTAAAGTACTCTACTGTACCTTACTGTACTGTACTGTACTGTATTGTAGTATAGTGTACTGTACCTTACTGTACTGTACTGTACTGTACCTTACTGTGCTGTACTGTAGTGTAAAAGCGCTATATACTGTACTGTTGTGTACCTTACTGTGCTGTATTGTAGTGTAAAAGCGCTATATACGGTACTGTTGTGTACCTTACTGTGCTGTATTGTAGTGTAAAAGCACTATATACAATCCAGATAGTATTATTGTTATTATGGAGATCTCTACCTTTATCCATCCATCCATCCATCCGTCCGTCCGTCTCTTT
>NC_137819.1:25469217-25499217 GCF_963921795.1 Nannobrachium achirus
CCTTTGCTCCCTCCTTCCTTAAGGCCCATTAATACTGAGCACTAAAACTATAACTATAACTATAAAAACATAGTTTTAACATCGTGCTAAGCCAAGTGGATGACAGTGTTCACACCAACTATAAATAAATATAGCCTAATGGTGAAAGATATAGTTATAGTTATCTTTATAGTTATCGTTCCCAGTGGGAACGGTGCTTTAGAAAGTGTTGAAAATAAAACAGTTATGCTGTATATATACTTTGACAAACATACAGATATGCCATGCAGCCATGAGTCATAAAAGGGTTCAAGCCAGTGTGAGCTAGTGTCAAATTAGACTGAGATCATTTTCCGACCCAAAGGACAAATTTGTGCGGCTGATCCTCATCCCTTTCAACTGACAGCCCTGCATCCATCTATCTAACTATGCCTCCATTGCCCCATAGAGGGGTTAATAAAGTACCCTAGCGGAGCGGCGAGGCCCATTGATTGGGCAGGTTTCTAGATGTCTCTTCCTTTCAAGTGTCCCTCCCCTCCACTCCTCCCCCCTGCAGTAAAGTGGATATTTCAAAGTAAGCGTGTTCAATAGAGGCTCGAATAGTTACCAGAGCAGAAGGGCATTGGGGAACTCCACAAGCCATTTAGCTGACAGGTCCGGGATGATTCCCCTTTCAGCTGTCTCCCTCCCAGACACGAGTATCGAACCGTTGAGCCGAACGTAAACTTCTCTCCACTCAGCACGCCGTTAGGAGGAGAGCCAGGGTGACCACAGTCTACAACTATACAGACAGATCGAGAGAGAGAGGGGGAGGAGGGGGAATACAGAGAGGTGAATCAATGACAGATTGATGGATACTGCTTAAACTACTCACTGCTCAACAGCAGGGGCGGGGGATGTCTAAAGTCTACAACTACTGAGATGCAGGGAGAGAGAGAGAGAGAAACAGATAGATGGATAGAGTTGGAGACAGATAGAAAGGGACAAGGCGAAGGATGTACTGTGCTTTTGAGAATTGGTTTAAATAGGCTCTATTCAAATAAATATACAGTGTAAATATATCGTCACTGTTGGGCAGAAACCTTGTATCTCCAAGTTTCAAATTTGTAAACTTTTTTGCAAAGCAAAGCCCTGCTTCATCATACAAGGCCGTCGCACAAAAGTAGTGAAAACAGCCAATCTACAAGCACACAACGCCTCGCGGTGCGAGGCGTTGTGTGCTTGTAGATTGGCTGTTTGTGCTTGTAGATTGGCTGTTTTAAAATGTTAAATACAAAACAAACGGTTTTGGACATACAAGGTTTCCACGACGATATACTGACCTTTACTCTCCGTTCAAAAAAACGTTGAAGGCCAATTATTGGCATAATTAATAATGAGATACATATTGCAAACACAATCTTTAGATGATATCACACAATCGGTACAAAACTTGGGAGATGGTGCCAACCTATGCATTCTGGGAGAGGTTTGTCCCACTGGCCCGTAGGCTGGCAGGACAGAACTGGAGATCCAAACAGATAGTAGCCCGGATTACAGTCGTAGAACACCACGGTTCCAAAGGTGAAGTTCCCGTGCTCTATCTTACTCTGTCGGATGGAGTTGGCCGGGATACCTGGATCTGAACAATTCACCACTATACGGAGACAGAGACAGAGAGACACAGAGAGAGGGGGAGAGAGAGAGAGAGAGAGAGAGAGAGAGAGAGAGAGAGAGAGAGAGATACGTAACAAAACAAACACACACACATAGACAGACAGTTACACAAACAGGGAGATATGTGTTATTTGGTATAAACCAGAGAGAGTTACTGTATCTCCCACACACACCTGTTCTTCATTGCTGCAACCATATTAGTACAGTTAGGAGGGAATTAAGTGGTTAGTTCTGATGGATGTTGTAATTTCCCAGATCCGTCCCACTGCTTATTAGAAAGGTTGTTGTTTTTTTTCCCTTTGCTTGTTAACCATGTGTTCCCTTTATGAATTTTGTATGACCCACTGGCACTGTGATTTTTGAGCAATGAGCTTACTAATTGGACTTGTAATACTTGTAATACTTGTAAGCCTCACCCCTGCTTAGCCCATGTTTACATGGTACCCATGTGAGAAAAGCCGTCTTTATTACTGGGATGAGAATTTGTATATTTCAGAAAAACAACAACAACCATTATTATTTTCCTGAATCCTACAGCAGTGAAGTACGTAACCGTACAGTACACTACAGCATAGTGCCGACTGATTTCTCACATGGCCCTCTTCTAGTGCCACCATGAGGCCGATTTTTGCAAAACACATTTGTGTACACTGCTCCAACATATTTTGGCCTAAAATCACTCAAAGCGGTACATATCCGAATCTGTCTCATTTCCCATATTCCCTCCTGATTGGCTACGATTGCCTTCTAAAGTTTGACGGTCGCTTATCTCCCGATCAGGAAGTCTTACTGGCATTAGTTTGTAAAGAAGTGTTTTCAGGTTGAAATTAGCCATTGGGGTTATGATGGCAAAAGCAGGTTCGAGTGCAGCATCAGGATCAGGTTCCAGCAGGTTTGGGGAAAACGGAGACTGGAGCTGAAGGTGTTCTCGCCAAGTTAAGGTTAAGGGTTATAACAGGTTATAACAGGGCATGGTCACACATGCATGACTGAAACAGTCGCATGCTGTTCCCTTCCATTTTTATGCAAGCAAAGGAGCGCAGATTCCGGTTCGTCCAGTGCATTGACAAGCCGACTCGTGGGGTTAAAAACTGATGAACTCTATGCAACGGCGTAACAGCATGCATTTGTTGTCACGCATGTGTAACCGTAGCCATAGGGTTTCGGCATTATGGGTAAATAGGGAGGAGGGGTTAAGGCGGTATGGAAGATTAAGGGGTAAGTAATGTTAGGGGGGAACAGACTTAACTTTTCTCCCCACCTTTACACGTTGGGGGCGGGTGGCTCCACTGGCGGTTGGCCTGGCACTGAGCATGTGCGGGGCCCTCCATTTCGTAACCGCGGTTACACACAAAGCTGACCACGTCGTTTAGGTTGAAGCCGTTGCCCACCGTACGGCCATATATGGGACTTCCAGGATGGCCACAGCTGATGGCTGGAGGAGAGAGAGAGAGATAGGGAGACAGAGTAAATTGTTGAGTGACAGTTGGACAAAGTGGGGAAAAATACAGTACCCTATATCTTGTGACATGTGACAGCTTGTGACAACAGTCATCTGTGACGCCAGTCGTCTATGACATAATCTATTTCAAAATGTATACAACGTGAATGTGACACACAGACACACACAAGACAAACAGGCCCTCTCATAGATGGCTAAGCTCTTGCAAAGCCGTGCCATAAAAATCAATTGGGCACGAAGGAACATAGAAGGTATTGTCAAGTGGCAAACATATCAGTTGGGGACCAGGGATTGAAGTCAATGAGATGTTTGAATTATGAAGAAACCAAACGTGTAATCTACCTAAGAAAATAAGCTGGTTTCTGTCCAAAGGAAAAGTGTGCTGGCAAGCACACATATACTGTACAGTATGCAAATGCGCTCACATACTGATTAAAGACACAATGGGCCAAAATGAGACTCATTGACTCATTTCCAGGCAGTCTGGTGTTGTGATCAATATGAAGACAATGTTCTCTTACACAAGATATCCCGGTGGTTATTCTGTTTTTACAGCTTGTCTCCATTTAACTGGAATGATCAACTGATCGGCTGTTTAACTGGCAGTACTTTAATTTGAACTGGCAAGGGAATATGGAGAAATTCAATTCAATGGCATATGTAGCCCAATATGTTACATCACTGGTGCAAAGACTCAAATTAAGCATACATAAATTGAGTACTGTAAACCTGTTGTCCGATTAGACATGTGTGGTTTTAGTCATAATCAGACCTAGATTACATTTTTTCCAAGAGACTTGTGTAATGAAAACATGGCAAGCACTTGTGAAGGCGTTCTGTTATTGGTGCATCACTTTCAAAAGAATCCTCAAATCTCACCCAACTACTTTGAATTGCCTTGTTGTTGAAATGTGCTACAAAAATAAAATTATCTTGCCATTATTTGAACTGTTACCCTAACGTTAGCCTCGGAAACCCAGGCTGCCCTAACGTGGATGCTCCCAGTTATCAGACAATTCGTTTTTGGGCATTTATGCTCCGTTTGAGAGGCAGAGAGAGAAGAGACATGCGAGACAAGACGGTCAGATTCAAACCCCTGTCCTCGTGCTCACAAGGAGCATAAGGCCTGTGTGTGCACTAACTGGCCAAGCCACCGGCCACCCAGGCAATACCATTGTAGTCATTACAGATAATGTAGATGTAACTCTGTCACTGATGAATGTTTGTGTCATGTGTGTGTGTGCAATAATGCTATCTCAGCTGTTACTGTCATTTAGATATAATTGACAGGTAATTTCATACAGATGTGACTCAGATGTGTCTGGTGAGCATTCATGCTGCATAACAAAATCGCCTCATTGAGGATGTCTTGCGATGCTAAAATGCAAACAAATCCAATTGTTTCTACCTAATTATACAAATCCAATGCTGCAAGATTTATCTCTGGTTGAAGACACCTGCAAACATGAACCCGAAAGATGAACAGAAAAACAAAACAGACACGAATCCATTTTGGCCATGGATCAAATCCCACCAAGGCCTTCCACGCGTGACTGCCCGGAGAGAGATGTTGGGAGACAATCTCGTCGCATCAGTAGCAGGCCAATCATTTCGTTCGTTGGGATCAGATTTGGTGCAGATATCCTGTGCTTAGAGAACCTGAACTGCCCCGGATCTTTGGGAGTGTCTTCATTCATAATGTGTGAAAACACCAGACACTCGCTATTCTATTATACAGTACAGACCCTACTCACAGTTTTGCCTAAGGTCAACATCTTGGCAAACTGTCCAATGAGTATTGTCTTTGTTTCACTGGAGTGTCGTTTATTCATTTGGTCTACTTGTAAGCCGTATAAGTACTGTGTGTGTGTGTGTGTGTGTGTGTGTGTGTGTGTGTGTGTGTGTGTGTGTGTGTGTGTGTGTGTGTGTGTGTGTGTGTGTGTGTGTGTGTGTGTGTGTGTGTATCTGTGTTTGCCTGTTTCTGTCTGTGTATTTACATGCATATGCTCCCTGTGTATGTGTACTTTACTGTGGCCAGTGGCAGTGTTTGCATGCATGTGTGTACAGAACACACTCTTTCTCTGTGACTCTCTCTCTGAGAGAGAGAGAGAGAGAGAGAGAGAGAGAGAGAGAGAGAGAGAGTGAGAGAGAGACAACAGGCGGAGGGAAAAGAGAAGAAAAGGACATTAACAGCAGAGGAGGGGAGATGAGTGGAGGACAGAAGGGTAGGAAAAACCAAGATGGAGGAAATGAGAAGAGGAGGAGGAGAAGAAGAAGAAGAGCAAGTGGGGACGAGAGGAGGAGAGTAGTGAAGCAGGAGGGAGAGATGCAGAGGTCTTTTGAAGATTCAGTTGATGAGTGAGTCCCTGCAGCATACACACACACACACACACACACACACACACACACACACACACACACACACACACACACACACACACACACACACACACACACACACACACACACACACACACACACACACAGTCTCATCGTCATTCTACATTTGTGCCAATGAACAAGGTCCTCTCATCTCCATAATTACAGTATAATTTGGTTCCGAAACAATTTCCCACAATAACTACTGCATGAATAACCTCGATAACACAGCACAGCCCAACCAAACACACAGAAACCACACACGCACGGACGGATGGACGGACGCATGCACGCACACACAAAAGGTGTTATGATTTACTTGCAGCTCAGTGGCCTCGTGGTTAAAGTGTCGAGATTGGGAGGCCAGGGTTCAATGTCCACCTGAGTCATGCCAAAGAAGACTATAAAAAAGGTACCCCATGCCCCCCTGCTAGGCACTCAGCATCAAGGTCTGATGCTGAGTGCCTGAGACACGCTAGCGTCATGTCCAGGGGGTGTACTTGTATTATACTGCCTCATGCTAAGAAATCCGCTGATAATGTGTGATGCTGAACCCCACGCTGCATGAGAAGTGAACCAACCATTGATTCCCAAGGCTACTTACTTTTGTGTTCTCCTACAGTAAATGGAGAATATCATAATGTTCATTCTTTATCCTTTTCCCCCCCCTGCCTTTGTCATTTGTCATAAAAGGCTGCTGTCACCATGTCGTCTTCAAATCCCCACATGGAGTGTGTGGCCTTATTGAACTGGATTGCGACACCACTTCCTGGCTGACGTCCCAATTTCCTGTGTAGCCCACATGTTATGTTACAGTATGGTAAAGGAGCACAGGTGGTGTTGTGTGGATGTGACCCGGGTATGAATGGTCATGGCATAGGCATACTTTATTTGCAGGCAGGTAAGCATAATATCAAAGCCTAGCCTGACATGGTCAAGTCAACATGTCCGTGTTTTGCCAGATTAAAAGAAAATTGTAGGAAAGTCTGAGGTTGGTCTAAGGAGGTTTGTGTTAGTCAATACAAATGGCTATCATGTATTTTCTTTCTTTTTGGGCACCCAGCTGTTGCCTGCCAAAAACGTTTATACATTTTACCATTTTTGGCCACTGGGGGGCACTGTTCACTAATATATGAGACAGCAATGTGTTCACTGCTCTCTGGGCAGCCTGTGATGCTGATAAAAAAATATAAAAAAATAATTCATGTAATCAGCTTTCTGCACACCTTCTTCAAGATGGCCGCCAAAATGGCCGCCATTCACATGCTGTAATTGTTTGTGTGTGTTAATCTAAAAATGGATTTTTCTTGGGGTTGATTATATTTTTCTGCCAACTGCAAGGGGGCAATGGACATCTTCTGAGAGTTTTTTTTTTTTCCAAAAAATGTTTAATTTCTTTTTTTTTTTTCATTTTAATTTTTTGTAAAAATCCTGAAATTTCTTAGATAGATTTTTTTTAACCCTTGGCAGGCAATGTGTTAAACCACTTTTCAATAGTTATGCCTGGGGACTGCCCCATAGGTCGAACTCCCGTTGGGTCGAACAGTATCGGCAGGTTAGCTACTCACCAGCGTCGGCAGATTAGCTACTCACCATCGTTAGTTTTACTGAGGTTAGGGTTAGGGTGAGGGTTGGGTTTAGGCATAGTTTTACTGAGGTTTGGTTAAGGTTAGGTTTAGGTGGTCGGACCAAAGGGAGTTCGACCTATGGACATGTTACCGTTATGCCTCAGATGTTAGATATTCGTCTGGCTACTGAGAGATTAACTCTCCTACTGCCAGATTATTTATTTATTTATTGGGTCTGGTGCCATCAAAAAGCGGCTTACCTTTGCGACGTTATAGTAGATAGATAGACATTTTTTTTTTTTTTTTTTTTTTATTGTGCAATAGTGCACTTTGGTCTGCCAGGCAGCAGAGGGCGGCGTCATGCGAGAATGAATGTGAATTTGCCTGTTATGTGTTGCCGTACATTCAGACCAGTCACTGGCCACAGAGCCTCACAGCCAGAGAAATCAACAAGGAAGTGAATTGGTCTCCGTTGATGTTAACGCATAATGGATTTTTTACACCATCACCGCGGAAAATGTGTTTACAGTACACGGCGGCGCGACCCCTCATCAGCTTCAACAAGGTAAACGAACGAACGAACGAGCGCCGTATTGGCGCGGAGGTCTCTTGAGAATTGGGGCGAACAGGAACGTCCAAAGCGGTATAAGAGTTAATCACGGCCTGTTCTTTGTTGTTGTTTTCTTTTTACCTCCGACTCATGCTCATGTATAGATCTGATACTGGCACGTTTCTTGTACCCGTGATGTATAGATTAGTGGTAGTGGTTTGTTTCCTGTAAAGATCTGTGGTACTGGAAGGTTTCCCATACCACTGATCTATAAAATAGCGGTAGTGGTTTGTTTTCTATAGAGATCTGAGGTACTGACATGTTTCCTTGACAACACAGTTTATTTTATGCTACACTGTAGAATGTGTAGCACTAGTAAGACGCCTCCTCGCCCTTTGGGGCGAGGTCGTGCCAATTCTTGGCCGTATATCGGACCCATAGGCCTACAGTATATGGAGATCCATGTATGTATACTGTATAGTACATCCCTTTTATGCCCATACATGTAGATCCCTGTCTGAACCAGCCGCACAGATATGGGTTGTCTTACTCCACATATGGGCATTCCCATATGAAGTCCTGTTAGATATGGGCTTAATATTGATGACATGAGGGATCTCCATATATGGGCATAAAAGGGATTCTGTGGAGATCCCTAACTGAACCAGCCACCTAGATATGGGCCATGTCTTGGCCAGGGATTCTGGGGAATACCCATATATGGACTTTTACATAGGTTATGTAATGATAATAATAATAATGGATTGCATTTGCGAACTCAAAGCGCTTTTACAATGGTCCATTCATTCATACGTTGGGAGGTGAAGCGGCGAACAGTCAACGCCAGCGTCCTCACTTCCCACATTCACACACCAATGGTGGCAACTGACAAGCTAACACCATTGGAGGCAACGCAGGGTTCAGTGTCTTGCCCAAGGACACTTCGACATGTAGACAGGAGTAGCCGGGATGTGAACCGCCGACCCATTGGCCAACCCGCTCTACTTCCTGAGCCACAGCCGCCCCTGTCACCTGTGATATCACATGTGATGTCACAGTGATGTGTCAAGGGAACCAACCCATAGCCTGTAAAATGTGTACACACACGGAGACAAGCTGTGACATTTCTCATGGTAAACTGCGACCTTTGGTCGCAATAAGAGTGTTAACTTCACTGTGTACAAGATATGACCTGTCCATTTGGTGTATTGAACAAACACTGTGGATTTCACTGTGTAGGATATACTTGGGTAGAAAATAGTTCTCTACGAAACTGTTCACAGCTAGGTCTGTGCATTATTTTCAGCAGCCAGCATCATTACATCATTTCTGTGAAGAGACTTTGCTGCCAAGCTTTTCAAATGGAAACATTCTGTGGTTTGAGTGCCACAAACCCAATGCCATTACATCTATTGGTAAAAATGTAAAAACCTGAACAAATCACACCGATACTATCCAGATGGATAGATACAGTATATAGCACATTGAGTAAGAGGATTCAACCTACTTTATCATTTACATCTCCATAATTTGGTAGAATAGAGTGACAATGCAGAGGTAGCGGTCATAGACACACTTGAACTCAGCTGAACTGCACCAAAACTCTTCAAAGATATTTATGTATGTATGCACTACTAATGTTCTCCTGAAAGTGTGAAGAACTCTGGCGACAGCTCTAGTGTTAGCGCTGCTTACGTTAAGCCTTTGACACAATTGATCATAACATTCTGGAGGAATTGGGTCGGTACAGCCGAGACGTCCCCGCCTGCGCCGACTCTCATCTATTCTGTCAGACACAAATGCAATATTCTCAGTTGGTGTTACTCCCGGCCCCGACAGACAGACAGACAGACAGACAGACAGACAGACAGACAGACAGACAGACAGACAGACAGATGTATATTCTTACGTATGCAGACAGGTAGCTGGCCGGACCACTGGTTGTCCTGGAGACAGATGCGAACGGACGAGCCAATCAGCCTGAAGCCGGGCAAGCATTGGTACACGACCGTATCCCGGTAACCAAAGTTCTCTCCGATGACCTGTCCATTCACGATGGTTTCCGGGATACCACAGTGTCCGGCTGGAAGAGAGAGAAGCCGTGTTAAATGACGTGGTGATATACACAAGAAGTAACTTTGACACAGTGACTTTTTAAACAGGGTTACATTTCAGAGACAATTTAAACATCCATCCATAGACTTGTCGATTGTCAATCATGATGGTTCGCCGGTGCATTCTGGAGTACTCTAGTCTAAAGCACTGTTTTGAATTTAATATATTTAGTTAAAATATAAAAGCCCCCTTCCCCAATTCTGAGAAGATATTCTTAAAGAGCCCCACCCCCATGCACAAAAAGGTTAATAGTTCATTTCATGATTTTTCAAACTGTTGATGCCCCTGCTTATGAGGCCCAATCAACTTGCATAGCAAAAGAATATATATCTATATATTTGTCTTGTTACTAAGCTCTTGTATGAGAAAAAATGAACACGCCATCCAGAGTTTTGCATTCAAAATGCACTGTAAATCCACGGCAGAGGGAAAATCCCTTAAGCTTCACCTCCGTACCATGTATTTACTGCACTGTCTACCTATCCTTATCTCTGACAACAGCATTTGTGAATGTGTGCATGATTGGGCATGTACTGCACGGTTGGATTAGAGGCCTTTCATTATAAATGAGCACACAACATGCTGTGCACCAAATATGTGGAACAAACTTCAACTGCTGCAGGTGTTCTACAACTCTGTTCTACAACTCCGAGTGCCGCGCAGCGAGCTTGTAGATCTGCTATTTTTGAAAAATCGTGAAAATTAGAATTTTGACCCGATTCTATAAGTGTCTTTTGAATCCTTCTAAGGTTTTTTTTTTAAAACGTATGTTTCTATGTCAGCAATCTGGCCAGCCATCGTCAAAGAAAAGGTCCTTTTCACTTAACTGGAGCTCAGTTAGTCTGTTCTTGAGAGACTACATGTGAAGGACCCCCAAAATGATATTTATTTGGCCACGGACCCCCATTTCAAAATATCTAGTTCCAGGGACCACCCAGAAGCAAAATTTGAGTTACAAACGTTCGCTTTGAAAATACATATATTCAAAGATTTGCACACATTTTCACGACTTTTTCAAAAATAGCAGATCTACAAGCTCGCAGCGCGGCACTTGGTGCCGCGCTGTGAGCTTGTATATCTGCTATTTTTCACTGGTTAAAGCATTCAATAATTCTAGGCCTAAATGGGTTAAATATATTCATATATGGAGGACACACTCCAAGTTTGAGACTGTTTCGGTCAGGCCACACCCGGGTTATGCCGGGACAGATAGACATACAGTACACAGGTTTCATGAATTAATAGGTAAATAATCATACCTATATATAATGTATCCAAATTCTCCATTCATTAATCATCTTTAAAGAGGTGGTGGCATAGTTTTGTACTTTTTCTGTTTTGTATGTGTCTATCTATGGAGTTAACATTACTCTAAAAGACCCCCAGCTGTGGTTATAATGTGCACATTTGCCTTCCCTGCAAATCTGCCTTCCCTGTATATTTCTGGTCACATCCTGAAAGCCTCTGAGTCAAAAGGCCCAACTGAAATACACTGATATCATGACATCATAATATCATCCCCTCCCCTTTTTACCATTCAACAACAATGTGGGTGTGGCTAACTTGGGTGTGGCCACATAAAAAACATAGTTTTAACACTTTCTGTACACTTTTTTGAAAAAAAATAACCTTCCTCCAAGTATAATCATAATACCAGACGATTATTGTAGGGGGGAAAAATCATGGCAAAATGTCTTTAAAACCCTCTAAGGCCCAAATATAGAAATACTTGAAATAAAAAATTGAAAAAAATCAGATGGTGTTGTAGGAGTCCTAATAAGAGGAAAATGTAATGTTTTTTTCAAAAAAATGTTTTTGTAAGGTTTTATAGCCATAAATCATAAATCATAAATCATGCTCTAATTTACATATGGGGGATATTTTTCACAATAATAACATATGTACATGTTCTAGACATTCTGATGATCACCCAAAAAAATAGTACAGGCATTTTACTTATGTTTTTGTGAGGAATAGCTTCCATGAAAAAGTGAGATGTTGTTCGTCAAAACTCTGGAATGTCAGCGGGTGTGGCGGGTGTGAATGTCAGCCCCTGTGGGGGGTATTTATATGCAAATGTTGTGGCCAATGGCATTGTAATACTAAACAATAGAATCCAATGGTGATGTTTAGGTGGTAGGGGGAGCTAAAATACAATTATTTAAACCTTTTTTTGGATAAAATACAAACGTTGTAATATTACAACAGTGGGCCTTAGAGGGTTAAAATGCTTTGTATGTGTCTGTGTTTGAGCATGTGTGTGTGTGTACTTTACTGTATGCAAAACTTTGACTTTGTACGAGCCTAAATGACTCCAGACCATTATCAGCGTCTTTGTACCTAAACATCTTGTTTCGGTTCCGCTCCACAGGCCAGATGACAGGCACTCCCTGACGGCTGACCCCACCAGCATGAAGCCAGGCTCACATGTGAAGATTGCTGTCGCGCCGAAGGTGGTCTGTGTACCGATCTTCCTCCCACTGGGAGGGGATGGCAGGTCACCACAGGAGATTACTGAAACACACACAGCGCGCACGCACACACGCATGCATGCACACACGCATGCATGCACACACACACACACACAAAAAGACAAGGATAATTATTTATTAGAATCAAACAATACGATTTCAAAAGGTTCAATTAGGGGAAGGCCTTTTGATTAAAGTATGTTAAAAGAAGTGATTTAAAAAGAAGGAATTCATTTAGCAGCCTGAGCTCCTCAGGCAGATCATTCCAGAGCTGATGGAGCCCTGCAGGGGCGTCACAAGGGGTAGGAAAGTGGGACTGAGTTACTAGGGCCCAAGGTGGTGGAGGGGCCTTAATTATTTTATACTTTAGCTATTGAAAAATAGCAGATATACAAGCTCACGGCGCGGCACCGAGCTCCGCGCTGCGAACTTGTAGATCTGCTATTTTTATAAAAGTTGTGAAAATGTGTGAAAATCTTTGAATATATGTATTTTTTAAGCGAACATTTCTAACTCAAATTTTGCTTCTGGGGGGTCCCTGGAACTAAATATTTTGAGATGGGGGTCCGTGGCCAAATACATATCATCTTGGGGGTCCTTGACATAGGTTTCTTGCACACATTTTCACGATTTTTCAAAAATAGCAGATATACAAGTTCGCAGCGCGGCACTCGGTGCCGCGCTGTGAGCTTGTATATCTGCTATTTTTCAATAGTTAACATTCATGGGGGGCCCGCAGTGAATCCTTGTACCCAGGGCCCAGAATTTGGTGTGACGCCCCTGGCGCCCTGACGGACACCCTTTGTCCTCGGCCTCAACTCAGGAACAACAAGCACGTGAACTGCACACATATTGTCGCTGTCACATATCGTCGCTGTCATGTCGAAACCATGTATGTCCAACAGACTGACTGTTCAGGAAAAGGTTGAAAGATTGAGATACAAGGTTTCCGCCAGACACCGATATGCAACGGGAATGCACAAACACGTACGAACACACGCACACTTAATGATACTCCCAATGCAAGAAATAAAACCAGTTTTTTCAAGAAAGCTGAGTTGCCCAATGCTGAATGCTTTTTCTTTTCTTTATTCAAGCTTAAAGAGACAAATCTTGGGTAATGAGAAACACCAGGCTCAATTTCAAAATGTCAGTGAATCACTTTTAGACCAACGAGACACATTCTGAATGTGAAGGAATCCCTTTAACAAGGCTCGGTCAAAACCTGCTATATGGCTCGAATGGAAATAAGTCATCTCTTAACTTTTGGTGTGCTATCCTCGACCTTTTCAATGAATACATATACTGTATGTCACAGTGTAAAGTGTTATATACCTTTATATATATATATATATATATATATATATATATATATATATATATATATATATATACACTGTGTATATATATATAGTATATACAGTATATGCCGGAAGGCCTTTAATTTGAAACAGTGGATTCACAAAGCAGCAGTTTTTTGTGGGAGGCAAACGTCTGGAAACACAAGACTAATGGTTAACCATTGGTACTCAACAATAATCAACGAATACTAGAGCAGTCTATTTAAATGGGGAACTTTTGCATTGCTCATTCCTGCTTGCTGTATGTTGCTGCTTACTGCAGTTACTGCTCCTTTTAGATCGCTGCTCACCCTCCACCACCCCAGCTAGTAAGCTACCACCTGTTGTTTTAAATCTGCTTTCATGTTCTAAGGGCAGATGTTGTGTTCTACATCAGAGTACCTATAAGCAGATCCACTCATCATCAAACCAAAAATACATGTATTGCTCATTTCATATTCTGTACATTCAAAAACTAGTTTCATTCAATCCATGACTTGTCCTGACTCCTGACTGAAGCCAAGCAAGCATTGGTATATTACTAATAAAGACTGAAATTAATCAAGATTGAGCAACTGCATGGCTTATTTCTGGCTTAAAGTTTAACCAGAAACTGTTTTTGTTGGACTGTATCAGGGAAATAGAGATTGTTTCCAGGCAAGCCACCAGTACAAGCTTTTAGCTTTTTGGAGAGATTATTGCTCTGTGATTTGCTATGTCATTGTTAGGCCAACTGGCTGACCAATGCTGTAACTTCCCATCTCAGTGGCTGACTCAGTCAAGTTAATCAGTCAGTCAGTGACATTCATGCGCATGTGGTGCAAGTCCAGCCAAAAAGGATGTCATGGTTTGGCCATGCCGATAGCAGGCAAATCAATGGAAAAATGGCAACTGTGATTTGTCCCAGTTTTTCAATACAATTATCAGTTGTTACAATTCATTTTCAACAATGATATTATGAATATCCCAACAAAACACAGACATACTCCATTTAGGCCTGAACAAATCTGTGTCAATTTAGATTTGAACCACTTTAACCATTATTTTATGCTTTAACTAAGTGCGGCACCGATTGCCGCACTTAGTTAGCTGGTAGATCTGCTATTTTTCAATAGTTAAAGCATTAAACAATTCTTGGCCTAAATGGGTTAAACAAAACACATCTGAGCAGCAACCACATTGGTTGGTTGTCATCACCGTCACTCACTCTGACAATGTGGCCTCTCGTTCCTCCAGCTCCACACGCCAGTGGCCAGGCACTGGATGTGGGCGGGACCTAATCGGTAGTAGCCCGGATCGCAGGTGAACACGATGCGAGTTCTGTACTCGTAGTGGGAGCCGTTGACGATTCTCCACCGGCCGTGCTCCAAGGAGAAGGAACCGATGCTTGGACACACAACCACTGTTTGGGGGCGAGACAGAGAGATAGAGGAGGGTGGGGGGGGGGCAGGGGGGATTGAGAGTGATTGAGAGAGGTGTGTATGCAGGACTTAGAACTAATGCAATGTGAGACAGGGTCGGTGGATCTTTGGAAGTTCATGTTGATGTATAATGTTTAAAGGTATAGTTGATCCCCAAAATGACCTTTTTTATTTTTATTACTCAGCCCATGGAGACTTGAATTCATGGATATTTCTTTTTGTTTTTTGTTGCATTCCTAAGTCAATAATTTGAGGAGACATTTTGTGTCTCCCGAGGGAACAAAGCATGCTCTTTGTGCCTACATAGGGAATATGGTCATGAAATGATTGGCTTAGGAATGCGACAGAAAAAAAGTGAATTCAAGTCTCCATAGGGTGAGATTGTTTGGGGGGTAGAACTATCCCTTTAAGGGTGTTGTGGCTACTTTCACACAACCTACTGTACCTAAAAGTGAGCTGACATGCAACTTTGATCATGTGGTAAAAGGAGTACTGTATGTCTACAAGCTGCACATAATGCTGACATGCACACGTGTTACTAACCGGAACATCTGGGTATTTTATTGTGGTTACTCCAGGTCCCGTCGGGCTGACATATGGCTGAAGTCAGCTCTTTACTGGAGAGTCTATAGCCGTCGTTACAAAAATAAGCCACCCGCGTTCCGACAGAGTAGTCCGCCGTTAAGACTCCGCCGTTCGTTGGCGCTTTGGGTGCCCCGCATGACACAGCTGGAAGACAAGGACACATGTTGGTTAGTAAGACTGACACAGATGCTAACAGAGGCCAACTGTGCCCATCAGAAAATCTAATTCCCCTTAAACATTATAGCCCACATCATTATGTTTACACCATGTATAGTGGAGTTGGTGAAATAATTTTGTGAAAGTTTCCTTCGACTGCAGTTACATTATTAAAGTAAAAATACATATATTTTTTAAATTTTCTTAGTGATCAAGTTTTAAATTTATTTTGTAGCTGGAGGTTTGGACAAGCATGTCAGCTGCACAGTACTAGAGCCATTTGACAATTCACCCTTTTGTTAGCCTTCTGGTTGGTCCCTGACTGACCAACCAGCAGGCTCTATCTGCCTTGTCCCGTCGTGGTTTCTGCCTTTTGTATGTTGAATTTGCTAAAACATAATTTTTGGAGAAATAAAAACATTTAAAATATATCACTATACTGCCACTGAGCAGCTCCATTTTAATTAGAATTGAACACACAGAATAACAATACGAAGCAACTGAATTAAAATGGTAGTAGATGGAGTGTCCCACCAAGACACAGCAACCAATGGGTGTGAAGGGGGGCGGGACAACGGGTGGGACTTGACAAAGGGTGTATTTTTCAAGCAAACATTTTGTAACTAAAATCTTCTGGGCGGTCCCTGGAACTAAATATTTTAAGATAAGAGGTCCATGGCCAAATTCATATAATTTTGGGAGTCCTTGACATGAAAAAGTTTGAGCACCATTGACATAGAAACATAGGTTCTTCAAAAAACCTTAGAAGGAAAGACTTGCACAAATTTTTCAAAAATAGCAGATCTACACGGTGCCGCGCTGCAAGCTTATATATCTGTTATGTTTCAATAGTTAACGCACAAAATAAGGCGTAATAATGCGTTCCCAGTCTAAAGGGGTTAAACCCCCTCTTCCTATGAAGAACATTGATGGGGGGCCCGCAGTGAATCCTTGTACCCAGGGCCCCGGATTTGGTGCGACACCCCTGGTATCAGCTTCCTGATGGTAGCAGCGTGAACAGATTGTGGCTGGATGCTTAGTGTCCTTGATAATCTGTTTCGCCTTGGCTATGCACCATGCCCGCCCGCCGCGCATGTCCACTACACGTACGCCCACTTGGCCACTCTGGCCACTCAGCAAGAAACGCTTCCGCGGGGGTCGTATCACACACTGGTTAGCTTTAATCGGACACGCAGAGCAGCACGCGCGGACACATGCACAGTAGTCTGGTGTTAAAACTGCTCTAATGTGTCATTGCGGGGTCTGGGGAATGGGGATGCATCGCTGTTTTATCAGCCCACACGCGCACTCTGAGATACTTTGATTATAGGACCGTTTTAGCAAGCTTCCACTGTGCTTTGATCAACGATGCTTTAACATGAAGTAAATATTAGGGTTTGATGTTTACCTGCTATGCTGGTTTCTTTGTAGCACAATAGCACATTCTGTTTTTTGTTAGAGCACTCTAATTACTCGACCATTTACCCTGCAGTTGGTTGACTAGGATTCTTTGTGCACTGGATGAGAGCGTACCTAAAATGTTAATTGCTTTTTTTTTGCGGTAGATTTATTATTCTGGTAGATTTAGGTAATTCTCCTATTCTGTGTTCTGATTATCTGGGTATGATTGGCACATCCTTTGTGTCTGTATTTAATAATTAAACACTGACGTAAATAATACAGTATTTGAAGCATGTTCAAGTTATATTTCACATATAAATAAGAAACCCCATCTCATAAAGCCCTCTTTTCCCTGTCTACAGGGCCTATGTGTCTGAAAACCAACAGATCTAAGTGTTCTGGGTAGAAAATGAATGTGCAATAGCAGGTGTAGCATTCAGTGACAACAAGCTTTGACAGGACAACTCCACAGTGGCACCATGAAGAATATAGATGACAGTCCCAGTGGAAATTGTGAATTCTATACGAAGCTTGTATGGCGGTTTTATGGTTTTTTTGGTCGCCTATTAGGCTGTTTGCAAGGAAAAGATATCCATCTTGCCAAACATTTTGCTCTATAGGGACTTTAAATACACTGGCTTTAAGGCTACATGTCACACAGCAGTCGTCCATATTTTCTCTGCTGGTGACATTGCTGGCTGGCTTGGTACCACCTAAGAGCTCCAGAGTGGTATTTATGTTCGCAGGAGGAAGTAAGAAAAAGAGGAGGTGAGACATGAATTTTTCATCATTTCATTGAACTGTACTCCTGTGACATGATGGATTACTGCATGTCCGATAAAAGGGCTACTTTGCAACAGAGACGAGCGACAGAAGGTTAACGCCATTGCTGAAGCAGTTCTTTTTTTTTGTGTCCCCGCATTGCAGGCCCACCGCCACGAGGGGGCAAGCGGGGGCTTTGCCCCCTCAGTTCTATTTTATAGACCCCCCCCCCCCCCCCCCCCCCAACACGCACACACAGTTTCGGTTTTATGTACCCTATAGAAAAATTGCAAAAACAACAGAAATATTGGCCGAGATACAAGTGTCACAGAGACGACAGCAATGAAAACACCTTCTCTGAAGTAGTAATTTGGAGGGTAATTTGAAGACTTGGAAAGGATCGCTTACTCAGGAAGTTGGAGCAAACACACCGTGAGGCTTAAGTCCACTGAGAAAACGTACAGACAGAATCGAGCTGGTTTTCTATTTCTGCTGTTTTGGCATGTCAGGGACAGATATAAATTTAGGTTATTTGCATGGGGCTGCGCAGCACTGCCGCCGGTACTGAATGGAGAGCAGGATAGATAGACAAAACACATCACTTCGCTTCGGCCTTGCTTGGTTATTGTGGTTGTAAATAGAACTTTCAACCCTATTTTTTCCCCCCCTCTCTATTAATCGATTGTTTTCTGGCTTGGATCAATAAGAACTAAAGTAATCAGTATCACAATGAAAACAAATATTTTTGTGGATTAAAGAAAAATATGTTTTTTAATATTAGTATTTTTCACAGGGAGATTTGGTTTAGAGGGAGAAAAGGGGGCAGGCTTAGTAAAGAGCCCTTAGGGATGACGGTCAACTATTTAATAGGGTTTATTAAAGTGGTTTTAATTTGGCTATTATTTTGTAGATTTTAGCAGTATCTCTTAGTGGTCAGAGTCATTCATCAATCCTATCATTGTGCTTGTAGACCTACTTTCTGAGTGCTCCGATTCCCTAAATTGTGTGAGGAATGAGGAGACAATATTGGCTCCAGCACTGCTGTGAAATACATTTATTTTTGTAACGGTAGTCCTAGTGTTGTCGTTATTTAGCCTTTCTGGGACTATTGCATTGTTCAATCAATGAATTTCATTTAATTTCATTAGACCTGTACCACCAGACCAATTTTAGGTAGTGACCTGGCAATCTGGCCCAGATATTCATTTCATATGACGACCACGACACACAAACGCATGGAAAAGGTGAGGTAGGAAATGGTTTACATCTAGTCAAAATGACAAGATTTTGTTGACACATACAAAGAATAGTGCTGTTCAAAAAAAACTTTCAACACACACACACACACACACACACACACACACACACACACACACACACACACACACACACACACACACACACACACACACACACACACACACACACACACACACACACACACACACACACACACACACACACACACACACACACACACACACACACACGCACCCTGGCAGGCCGGTACAGCCGAGTCCCAGGCGTGGTTTCCCAGTCGGGTGCGGCGGCAGGTTCCCGTGGCATTGCCGAGGAGCCGGTAGCCGCGGTCGCAGGCCCAGCGCACCACGCTGTTGACATGACCTCCTGTCTGGGAGGAGATGGAGCCGTGGAGGGGAGAGTCTGGGGTGGAGCAGTACAGCGCTGGAGGCACAACAACAACAACACACAAACCCTCAGAGAACTGGCAGCCGCTAGAGGTTTTCTAGTACCACAACAACACATTCTCTCCCTATAGTACAGGGGTCTTCAACGTGTTCAGGCCAAGGACCCCTTAGTTGAGAGAGAGATGAAGCAGGGACCCCCACAACCTCTTCATAGATTCCATATAGTTTCATTATTTGACAGCACAATCATTAGTGTATTTTGGATTCATATCCATGATGTATTTTTCTGATATTTAACTACTTGAACCATCCATACTTAATAAACTTGACCTTTCATTCAGTACTTAGTCGGCTCTTTTTCGCCTCTAAACCAAACCTCTTTGCCGAAAATAGCCGATCTACAAGCTCACTTGTAGATCTGTTATTTTTGGCTAAAGTTTATGGACGCTACCCACTGAGCACGCCGTCTAAAAGTGGTCTAATAGACGTATAGATTTGAACGTTTTTTAGTTGTCTAAACTTAGACTAGACGACTAATAGACTTCTAATAGTCGTCTAAATATAGACGGTCTACATTTAGACGACTATTAGAAGTCTATTAGTTGTCTAGTCTAAGTTTAGACAACTAAAAAACTTTCAAATCTATACGTCTATTAGACCACTTTTAGACGGCATGCTCAGTGGGTAGGGTTCAAGTGGTTAATATAACAAAGGAGAAAAAGGTTTCTATCATTCAAAGATTTGGAGGACCCCCTGTAGTAACTCTGAGAATCCCCTTGGGGTCCCGGACCCCCTGTTGAAGACCCTTGCAATAGCACATTGTAGCTTTTCGGGGCTAGAAATCTTGTATCTCCATATTTTAAAGTTGCTTGGATTTTTGTGTAATTTAACACTCCACTGCCCATTTCATCATACAAGAGTTCCACACTGGCGGTTAAGTCAGTCTGTGGCTTGCATTAATATTTAAATAATGAAAAGTATTGTGACTTAATAACTACATTGGATCCATCGGAACATAAGGCTCTTTTTTTCCATATCCTGAAAAGTGAAAGATTTGGACATGCTGAGTTGGTAGAAGTGGACGTCACACTGCTCGGTGGACGCGCTTGGGCACGCGTTATGGGGTTCAAGTCCGCTTCCGGCCAGGGTTGGGATCCTTTAGGATTTGAACTATTGCCTCTTAACGGCCCGATTCCTTAACGGTTCTATTTAACAATTCCTATAGGGGGTTTTAAATGGACCCTAAGCTGTGTTCAAACCTGAAGCTATTTCTTCTATTCTAGTCGATTCTATCGTTTCACTTTGGTCGCGAGTCAAAAACACCCGTAAAAAAAAAAGAGTCCCAACACCAAACACCAACAACATTTCCGACATCAACGATGACTGGCTGTCAGGACGCGATGGCTGGAGTGGGGGGAAGCGAAGGTCGCTTCAGTTGGATTTTTTCAAGTGGGCCGAAGATCAGGGGTGTCAATTGGGTATGGCAGGGGTATGCAGCTGCCATACCCTGGGTCCAGAGGAGAGAATAAAAGTTACTTTTAAATATAAATCCATGAATGTCTCTTTTTCTATCTGTGCTGGTTATTATGTTGTTAAATTACAGTAAAATAACTACAAATGCAAAAGGTCCCTTTAACACCTGCGGAACACGTTTACTAACATGTCAAGTTTAGCTGCACTTGAACAACCGTTCCAGGCTGCCATATCCAGCCCAAGAAACCGTAGAAACCTGTGTAAAAAGCTGACAAAAATCATTTTTTTCAGACATTGTGAAAATAGCCGATCTACATGCTCACAACGCCTCTTTTTTCAGACATTGTGAAAATAGCCGATCTACATGCTCACAACGCCTCTTTTTTTCAGACATTGTGAAAATAGCCGATCTACATGCTCACAACGCCTCGCAGCGCGAGGCGTTGTGAGCATGTAGATCTGCTATTTTCACAATAGAACCGTGTTGTACAAAATGTAATGCCTCTTTTCCATGAGGACTCCCATCTTTGCCATACCCTAGCTTTTGCTGAACTGACGCCACTGCCGAAGATACAGAAGCAACCGTTCACACCGTTCGTGCCGCCCTGTTCGCATCGCCGTCTCGTCTTTGTATTGACTTTGTATGTAATCGCGCCGCTCGAACAATCCAGGTTTGAGCGTAGCTTTACAGGTCCATTTGGTACAAAAACAAATTGCACCAGCGGATTTGCCTGATTCCAAGAGTCAGTTTCTGTCGACGCGGGAGCGAGCATGTGTTGACTGCAGCAACCCGAAACAATGAGCTGTTACTAATGTTCACAGACTGAGTGAATACTGTCTGACAAGTGCATCACGTTTATTAATAGAGCTGGTTAGTGAGTTAGTGAGCCTTGTCATTGTCTCCAAAATACCGACAAAATTTGCATTCTAAACGGGGAGTTTAAACCCACACAGGTAGTATCGAAGTGTCACATTTTTGTAACGTATTGATGACAAAAGTTGTGCTAGCAAGCTTGAAGCAGATGACAAAGTCATGCTAGCAAGCTTACTGACAATACAATGACTTGCAATAAGGACACAAGTTTAGACACGTTCAGAACAGACTTAACTGTTTCGAGCACGTCTGTTTTAAAAAATCTGTAATGTGACAATATATGTGACAAATTGTGCTTCAAGCATATGGACATACATTATTCATGCAGGTATCTAAAATGTGACATCTCCCTGAAATGAGATTACAGGGGGATTAAAACATTGGCCAAACAAGGACAGATGGAAAGTTTCCTGGGCACAAAATATTGATCCCCCACTTTTACTTTCGACGAGGATTAAACTATAATGTGTTTTGGCAGGTCTTGCGGCCCATCACCTCTTTCCCCTTCAGTATATGAATGTGTTTGTTGTATGAAAGCCAACTAAATCAATGATAATTTCTCATCTGATTAGCCTTGTCTGGGATATTTGATCTGACGCTAAAGAGTCAGAGCAGGCAACGGCATTACTTCACACAAAGAAACGTTGCGTTCCCTTTGCTCAAAGAGCACAACGCCACTGCGAACTCTTGCATCTGGAGTCCAAACTACTGTAGCAGGGGGTTTTCAAACTTTTTTGACTCAGGGCACCCCTGTAAATAACGTTTTCATCCACGGCACCCCTGAATTACACTATTGGAGAAATATCTGTTTCCATCAGAACTGACTGAAAATAACGCTATACTTGACCACTTGAACCCCAGCATGCCTATTCTGGGGGGAGGGTTCACCAAAAATAGCCGGTCTACAAGCTCAAAACGCGTCACAACGTGACGCGTTGTGAGCTTGTAGATCTGCTATTTTTGGTGAAGAGTTGTCGTAGATGGAAAAAGAACTCATCAAGTACAGTGCAAATCAGGTCTGTTTTACTAAGCATAGTGAAGTGATATTGATGTAGTGATATTGATGATTTTCAAATATTATCAAATTATCTTGCGGCACCCCTGGACTGGCATCGCGGCACCCCAGGGTGCCCCGTCACCCACTTTGAAAACCCCTGTACTGTAGCAACCTTCTTGTCACAGAAACAGCAAGGTCGCAGTGGTCTTCAGAAATCCTCAGCTTGTCTCCAGAGGCTCGCCATTTCAAAACACAGAGAACATGGTAAGGAAAGTGAATGGGTGACCCCCCTCCTCTCCCCAAAATGCAGTGGTAGAAGAGTCCCACCAGAGAAAGTCAAAAGTCGAAGTTGAAAAAAAGTTATAATAATACTTTCTATTGTGAACAGAGCAGATCTACATGCTGATGCGCATGTAGATCGTCTATTTTCACAATTTCTGCCTATATATTTGACAATTTGGACAACGTTTAATTTGTCATTTTTAGAGGTATTAAAAAGTCCTTAAATTGTCACTTTAGGAATGTGAAGATACCCTCTATATACACTTAAGCTTTATGTTGGTTTGTTTACAGTTGAATAAGAAAACAATGTTTCACATTAAGTTAATCATCTGGGGGCCCCCAAAATAATTGGGGGGTCGTGTGTGATGTGATGATGACGTCATCAAACGATAAAGTCGACTTCAACTCAACTTTTTACAGAGTCGAGTCGACTTGCAAAAATCACAAGTCGTTAATGCCCTAGCATGCAAAGAATGGCTGAAAGAACTGTGTACACAGGAAACCCTTCAACAAATGGACACACCACAACAACATCCGCAGTTCATTTAACCAAGAGAGTGCATAAAACGACCCACCCCGAGTTAAACTGTCGCTGGGGATTTTGCTGTGCACATTAATGATCATGAGGACTTTTTTCAGAGACAGACAGAGGAAAGACGATATGGTACGAATGCAGAGACACAAAAAAACAAAAACAAAAAAAAAAAAACGGTGGTGAGCCGAACACACAACATGAGCTGACATCACTGATAGATAATACACCGTTTCATTATTCAGCTTGTTCTTCTGCCGTCAGTTTCTCAGTCAGAGACTGATGGTTGTGGCCTGATTTTAGTCACTGTCCTACTTTCTCACCATGACTTTGCTCTGTGGAACAACCTTTGCCACTTTGATGGCAAAAAAATATATATAAATAAAAAAGATTACAGTATGTTGCTAACTTAAGCATAACTTGGAGGTTGGTGCGGCAACGCCAATGTTTTTCCCTTTCAATTATTATATCTCTATTTCTCTCTGTCTCTCTCGCTCTCAATCTCTCTCTCTCCATGCATTTTAACGGTATAAAGTAGTATAATAAAGTTGGGATACATACTTTGGTACTCACCCACATAGCGCAATTTGAAGCCTCTCTTGTTGGTGCCGTGGTCCGAGGACCAGCGGACCAGGAACTGGTGAGCGGAGGTCGTAAGGTTAAAGGGCGTGGGGAGGTCACCGCTCAGTGTCGCCAGGGTGGGGCTGTTGGCTGTGGGACCTGAGAGAGAGAGAGAGCGAGAGAGAGAGAGAGAGAGAGAGAGAGAGAGAGAGAGAGAGAGAGAGAGAGAGATAAGATAAGTTGGAGGGAGTTTTGCTGGAAGAACGCTATTACCCGTAATTGCCGGACTATAAGCCGCAGCTTTTTTCCCATGTTTTGAACCCTGCGGCTTATACAACGGTGCGGCTTAAATAGAGATTTTTACATCTAACGGCCAGTGGTCTTAACAAGAATTTATATGTAGATGTTTACAGCTAACATACACCAGGGGTGCTCTAGCGGGAAGCAGGACACCTGCGGCTTATAGTCAGGAGCGGCTTATATATGTAAACATTTGTTTTTTCTTCTACATTTAGCTGGTGCGGCTTATATTCAGGTGCGGCTTATAGTCCAGCAATTACGGTAGATACTTTATAACTCCAAGGATCAGAGGAAAAGTCGCAGCAGAGAGACAACCATGCTGGAGACTGTGTGGAAACATGGATGCTGACCACGAACATATATTTTGGAACTGTGCAAAAATGGACAAATATTGGGATGAAGTGTGATAATAAAATAATAAAAGAGGTATTGAAATATGAAATACCAAAGACAAGTGTGGTATTAGGAAACTTGACGCAGGAAAACACACATGGAGACGACATGTATCTGGTCAAGGTGCTACTAGCAGCCAGCAAAAAAAACAATACAGTAACGAGATTGTGGTGAAGAAGTGACTTGAAATGGAATGATTATACGACCCAGGAAGAATGACACCACAGAGAAATTATATGGACAGTAATATGATGATGAAAATGATGTAATGTCGACCCTGTGAATGTATGCGCATGATGTGACAAAATAAAAATTACGTTTAAAAAGAAAATAACAATAAATCAAGACTATATCTGCTGGTTTGTGTGTGTACGTTTACGTTTGCGTGCGTGCGTGTGAGACAGACAGACAGACAGACAGACAGACAGACAGACAGACAGACAGACAGACAGACAGAGATTGTATTTTACCATCAAATATCTCCAACACATCAAACTCTCTCTCTGTGTGGAAGGTATCAAAAGTGATGGTGACGTTGTAGCCTTTCTCCACCGTCACGCTCCAGGAGCACATCTGGAGATTGGGGTAGCTGTCCGGCCAACCAGGGCTCAGGATTACCCCCGACGAATCATATCGCACATCATGGGCGGGGCACTGAACTGTACGGGGGAAAAGGGGGCATAGAACGATTGTGTGCTTCAATTGCTTTAATAGTACTACTATTACATGTTACTACGGTATATACTAGTACAGTGGTTCTCAACCTTTACAGGCCGCGACCCCCAAAATAATCATATTTTAACTAGGGACACCCCCACCCTGACGAGCACTTGAGGCAGTTGAGGCATTACATTTTGTGTAACACGTTTCTATTGTGAAAATAGCAGATCTACATACTCACAACGCCTCGCAATGCGAGGCGTTGTGAGCATGTAGATCGGCTATGTTCAAAATTTCTGCATCTAATATTCCTTCAATTGTTGTTTACTGTTGAGTGAGAAAACAATGGTGCACATTAATCTAATCATCTGGGGACCCCCCAAAATAATTTGGGGACCCTCCTGGGGGTCCCGACCCACAGGTTGAGAACCACTGTACTAGTAGGATTGTTAATAGCAACAGAGATAATCACACATTTTGAACAGTTTATTTTGGATGTAGGCATATACACACCTTGGCACACTGGTGGCGGCCCGTCCATCTGTAATCTTTCTCCAAGGCGACACGTCAGGATCTCACTGCCAACCAATGAGAAGCCAGGAAGGCACCGGTACCTGATGATGTCACCTGGAGAGGTGGGGTGAGGAATGCTCGGTTTTGTGGTTAGTCAGAAATGCTTATTTTTAATACATACTGCTTTATACCAAATTAAAACCCTTCATGCTCATGTGTAACTTCCATATCGTCACTGTCAGACAGAAACCTTGTATCTCCAAGTTTCAAATGTGTATGTCTTTCTTCCGTAAATTAAAGCCCTACATCAAACAAAAGTTTTGCAAAAAAAGAAGTGAAAATAGCAGATCTACAAGTGATGCGAGGCGTGGTTAAAATAATAACAAAAAAAGGAAGGTTTTGGACATACAGTACAAGGTTTCCACCCGACAACGACGATATCTGTGATGTCCTGCGCCGCCATTGATTTCCAACAAATCTGTGGTTAAATCAGAGCAGTAAATGTAACTGCCTGGGCAAATAGCTCGATAACTCTTCAACTTCAAAGGTCATTCTGTGTGTGAGGCAGCCAGACACTTTACCAGTGATGGAAGAACATGTGAGAAGTGCTCACGTTTCTCGCTTACGCAAAAGTATCAATACGGCAAAGTAGATATACTGATACAAGTGGGAGGCCCATATTCAAAATGTCCTTGATAGTGCAAAAGTATCGGCATCAAAATGCCAAAGTACCAAACGTGAAAGTACTCACGAGTTCAAAATGTATCGAAATCTTTTGAAATGAGCTTGAGCTTTATATTTTGAGCTTTATATTTTTTCATATAATTGAGCTTTATATTTTTTCATATAATTGTAGAGGACTGAAAGTACAATATTCCCCTCTGAGATATAGTGGAGTAGAATTAAAAAGTATTGAAAATTATGAATACTGAAGAAAATATTGTAATACGTGTATTTGGTTGTACTTGGTTAGTTTACATCAGGGACTCTGTGGGTTCCTTTATGGGGGTCTAAATTGACCCATACAAGTATGTAACTCTGACAGTGTACAAATGGAACCAAATGAACCCGTCAGGGTTCATTTGGTTCCATTTGTACACTGTCAGAGTTAAGGGGAGACCTTGACATTTGGAAGTTTGAGAAACACTGTTTTACACCACTGCACTTTACCTATCTCCAGCTCTCCGTCGTCCATCAGGGTGTTGACGTTGGCCACCTCGGGAGGAGGCTGGCACACTCTCAGCTGGTAGGCTGGGACCACAGGAAGGTAGAGAGGCCAGGACAGAAGAGAACAGAGGCAGGGGACGGAAGATGACAGGAGGGGTGAGGACAGAAAGAGATGAGACAAGAGGGGAGAGGCGTGCAGAAAGGATGTTAATACTTGTGACACAGCACAGGGCTTAAAGGAGTCATGACATGCTGTTTTTACCAATCATAAAAGTCTTTGTCCTGGTCCTTAAAAAACGTGTATTAAAATGTTAAAACTGAAAACTCCACTCCAGGGAGCCGTGGCAGTTTTTTTCTCTCTCTGTGTTTTGTGGCCTTTTGAGTATCAAAGATAATATACCTATAGTCACCAGAGATGGCGTAGTTCAGAGACTTTCATGGTCTGTCTCATGTCAATCATCGCCTCTGCTCCGCCCCCCGCCCCCCAAAGCCCTGGCCCTCCCATCTTCTCCAAACACCCCGCACCTCCCCCATTGCACTGTATGTATGGTGCAGTGATGTGATGTTGAAAATCTCAGGAGATACAGCACCTGGACGATGATGCGTACGTCCAGAAGCCAATGAACTCACTTTTCTGAGCCAAATTATTTAAAAAGAAAACACAGAAAAACCACTGAATGGTGAAAGCTCAGGGTTTTTTTTTGTGTGTAATTGAGGTCAGGAAACAAACAAAAAAGTAAACACATTAAAATAAAATAAAAATTAAAGTTTGATGTCATATGACCTTTAATACTGTACTGACCTCGGTCAACACAACCTTAGCTGGCAAATGGACGCATTTCAAAGAAACCGGTGAACATTCAAACATTTCAGTCCAGTAAATGTGTTAAATCTGACTTGCCCGGGGCCACACACATTCATATCTGCACCAGTCTTTATGCAGGGTCGGTAATGGCAGTCCCAGGGCCCACTCTGTGTATGCTTTAGAAAACCAAGTAGTTGGGTGTTATATAACCGGATTTCTATTTATTTCTTTTAATCACTTACTTGATCCTTAACTTCGCTATTTAAGTTCAGATGTTCGGGTCAGCCAAGCGTGGAATCAAAAACGAGACCGACTTTATAGATAGCGCGCCGCCCTGAATGATAAAAAGAAGCTGACGTTCAACAGCAGCTCTTGAGCGGAAGAGGCTGTAATCAATATCGCCGCTCGGCCATAGATCACTCACTAACCAGAGAGCGGGAGACAGAGAGGGGGTGACAGACGGAGAGACAGACAGACAGAGAGACAGAGACAGGGGAAGACAGAGGCACAGAGAGAGAGAGAGAGAGAGAGAGAGAGAGAGAGAGAGAGAGAGAGAGAGAGAGAGAGAGCTGAGGGCTGTAAGTCAGGATTAAATTGACTATGAAAATTAGACCTGCCAATAATATCTGCGGCTCTCATGCATATCAAAGCCCTGCGGTGCGTGTGTGTGTACGTGCGTGCGTGCGTATTTGTGTGCGCGTGCGGGTGTGTGTGAAGAGGATCAGTGCAAGCAGCCATTGATCTTGCAAAGCTCCAAGACCCAGGCACGTGCACACATAGACATCAAAGGGGGCTTGAGCGCCTGCCCTTTTATCCGTCTGTAAAAAAGTGCCCTCTCCGGACCATGAATGCAGTTTTTACTATGGTGAAAGAAATGCAAATGTCCACTTTCCATGCCATAGCTGAAGGCATCATTCAAGAGAATTGCCTTGTTAACTCATCTGGTGCCGGGCCACTTGGGGGCGCCAAAGTCTGTTGAGTAGCCGGGGTCCCTTTCATAGACGAGCGTTGCAACATGCATACAGGGACTCACGTAGCAGTGACGTGTGTGTTCACGTTTGTGCATGTGATGAAAAAGACCCGGATGAAAATGGCTACAAGATTGCTATAGGCTAACACTCATTTAGAAGATCGATTTTCGGCGATTTAGCCGTAAATAAAACGTTTCCGCTTGGATAAGAACACAGTTAAGAGAAAATTAGCTTCAAAGATGTGAGTTTGTATTGGATTCGGCGGCGCGATGGGGCGGCATTACCCTCTCGCGGGCCGATGTAAACAGAATCGCGGCCCCGGGCCTGGATGGAAATTTAGACCGGGGCTTCGTTGAGGCCTCCGATTGATTAATTCATTTTATTTAAAAAGCCGGACTAGATCGGGATCGGCACCCCGGAATACGTCGCGCCGCCGACAGTATAGATTGAGTTTTTTGGGGGGGGCTCTAAAATTTATTCTAAACCATTTTCAATGGAATAAATCGTCGTACCATCTAGACTCGGTCGTTGGGAAGCGTAGGACGAGCCAGGACCACCCACATCTCTACAAGCAGCTCAGGGTAAGTAAAATAGCATAAAAAAATATTGTATTGTATTGAAAAAAAGCCGGACTTGTTCGGGATAGGCACAAGAAGGGTTAAAAACTCTCCTGAACTTGAATACATCATCTTATGTTGAAAGAATTGTCCTCTCTGCGTAGAAACCAAGCATCGAAAATAGCCGACCAGCTCACAGCACGCCACGTTGAGAGCTTGGAGGTCTGCTATTTTAGATATTTTCACCAGGAGGGCCCTGCACGTCCCTGCCAGACCTCTTCTTTAAGGCGAGCTGGGCATTCGGGTCACATGGGCTCTCTGAGTCTCACTCCAATGTGCATTTCCATGACAACATTATCAAACGCTGTGCGTGAGCCACTTACGCGTGAGTGCCCTTCCAAAAACTTGACCAAGTGCTTGATAT
>NC_137819.1:25504217-25541717 GCF_963921795.1 Nannobrachium achirus
CACAGTTTTACCGCTGTGCTTCCCCGCGGGGAGCAAGGCTTGTTTGTTTGTGCGTGTGTGTGTGTCTGTCTGTCTGTCTGTGTGTGTTTGTGTGTGTGTGTATGTGTGTCTGCAGGGGTGTCGCACCAAATTCTGGGCCCTGGGTACAAGGATTCACTGCGGGCCGCCCCCATGAATGTTCTTCATAGGGGGAGGGGGTTTAACCCATTTAGACTGGGAACGCATTGTTATGCATTATTTTGTGCTTTAACTATTGAAAAATAGCAGATCTACGAGCTCACAGCGCGGCACCGATTGCCGCGCTGAGAGCTTGTAGATCTGCTATTTTTGAAAAATCTTTTTTGTGCAAGTCTTTGAATATTTTAAATCCTTCTAATATATATATATATATGTGTGTTTCTAAGTCAGTGGTGCTCAAACCTTTTCATATGAAGGACCCCCAAAATGATATGTATTTGAACACGGATCCCATCTCAAACTATTTAGTTCCAGGGACCCCCCAGAAGCAAAATTTGAGATACAAATGTTGGCTTACCAGTAAGACTCCCTAATCGGGAGATAAGCGACCGTTGGTCGCTTATCTCCACAAATATCACAGCCTCCACCTCTCACGTCATACGGGCAGCCATAGTTACACCTGGAATGTTGAATCTCCATATATGGAGATAACCTACCCATCACACAAAGTCTGACCTCACCAGCCCATACCTGGGCATGGACGACTTATATCTCCATATACGGAGATGGCCATATATGGAGATACGATGACATCACAGAGTCCACAGCTGATGATGTGGCGTGATGTCATACAATACACAAACAAGCCCTATATAAAGGGGCAATTCTCACCAGGGAAGAGAGCATTCCCCACTAGCTGAGTATCTTAAGATGGTTGGATGTGATGATAAGCCACAAATAGGCCAAAAGTTTGTTTTACCAATTATCAAGACATACGGGCAGTTGACAGTTTGCCATTGTTACTCATTGAAGTTGAATCTCCATCTGAATCCCTTTTATGCCCATATATGGAGATCCCTGCTCTGAGTATCTGACATCACTAATCCCTTTTATGCCCATATATGGAGATCCCTGCTCTTAGTATCTGACATCACTAATCCCTTTTATGCCCATATACAGTATGGAGATCCCTAACAGAATCCATTTTATGCCCATATATGGAGATACCTGCTCTGAGTATCTGACATCACTGTGATGTCACCTGTTTATGCCTAAATATGGAGATCCCTGCTCTGAGTATCTGACATCACTGCGATCTCACCTGTGATGTCACAGTGACACATCACCTCAGTATCTGTGATGTCACAGTGACACATCACCTCAGTATCAGGCGTTACACGTATACATTGAGCAGGGCAAAGGTGTGACGTGTGTGACGGACGGACGGACGGACGGCCGGTGGAGGTTTTCATACCAGTAAGACTCCCTAATCGGGAGATAAGCGACCGTTGGTCGCTTATCTCCACAAATATCACAACCTCCACCTCTCACGTCATACGGGTAGCCATAGTTACACCTGGAATGTTGAATCTCCATATATGGAGATAACCTACGCATCACACAAAGTCTGACCTCACCAGCCCATACTTGGGCATGGACGACTTATATCTTCATATACGGAGATGGCCATATATGGAGATACGATGACATCACAGAGTCCACAGCTGATGATGTGGCGTGATGTCATACAATACACAAACAAGCCCTATATAAAGGGGCAATTCTCACCAGGGAAGAGAGCATTGCCTGGAATGTTGAATCTCCATATATGGAGATAACCTACGCATCACACAAAGTCTGACCTCACCAGCCCATACTTGGGCATGGACGACTTATATCTCCATATACGGAGATGGCCATATATGGAGATACGATGACATCACAGAGTCCACAGCTGATGATGTGGCGTGATGTCATACAATAAACAAACAAGCCCTATATACTGATGCGATACGATGACATCACAGAGTCCACAGCTGATGATGTGGCGTGATGTCATACAATAAACAAACAAGCCCTATATACTGATGCGGAGATATGAGCAGGGCAAAGGTGTGACGTGTGACGTGTGACCGACCGACGGACGGACGGCCGGTGGAGGTTTTCACAGTAAACTGCTCCCTGACGGTCGCAACTAAACTGCGACCTTACGGTCGCAAAAAATACATATATTCAAAGATTTGCACACAACTTTTCAAAAATAGCAGATCTACAAGCTTGGTGCCGTGCTGTGAGCTTGTAGATCTGCTATTTTTCAATAGCTCAAGTGTAAAATAATTAAGGCCCCTCCACCTTGGGCCCTGGTAACTCAGTCCCACCTTTCCCCCCCTTGTAACGCCCCTGTCTGTGTGTGTGTGTGTGTGTGTGTGTGTGTGTGTGTATGTGTGTCTGTCTGCGTGTTGTTTTGTGCTTCCCTGCTGCTGGTGAGCTCAGCAAACTGTCCGCTCTCCAGAACCAACATGACAGTTGGGTCAGGTGCATGTTGTGTCGTGCACGGGGCATGGGCGGTTGGGGGCAGCGCGGGGTGCGGCGTGTTTATTTGCTAAGCTGTCGCGTGGCGACCCATCGTGACTAGACTGAGGATTAACACAAACTGCTAAATGGATAGAGCAATAAACGATAAGGTCCCTTTCCTTTACGTGTGCGTACAGTATGCCAGCTTGTTAGTACTAAAGGGACCAAAATGTTATGTAATTATACAGTATTGTTTTTATTCCAACTCTAACTCACAGAAAATAACACATATCACTTAAATTATCATTCATAAACCAGCACTAATCATACTGCACATTCTTACTTAGTGGAAACAAATGAAAAGATATCCTTCTAGACTGTTCAAATTGGACCAAATTCATCAAATTCAGATTCCCAGGGCTCATTTCCCGGGCTGTGACACTCAAAACAATGTATTCACCAAATGAACATTAGAGACTATAGTATAACTTAGAGCATGGGTCTTCAACATTCTTTTTATATTGAACCTGAATAGTTACTATGAGTTTTTTATATTAACTACTTGAACCCTATTATCACTATTCTGAGGAGCAAGATCTACAAGCTTGTAGATTGGCTATTTTCGACAAAGAGGTTTGGTGTATAGGGAAAAAAGAGCAGACTAAGTACAGAGTGAAAGGTCTAGTTTACTAAGTATCGACGGTTCAAGTGGTTAAAAGTCTGAAAATACACATGAATCCAACACTGATGACACTGCTGTCAAACAAGCCGATGAAGCTCAATAAAATCTATGAAAAAGTTTAATCTGCAACACAATGTTATATGTAGGGCTTTTCAACCGAACGCTCGGGGTTCAGTTACAATGCTGAGATTTGCACAAGTCGCACATTTTTAACTGAATGTTTTGGGGTTCATTTGTGCGCTTCAAAGTGTTTGGTACAAAATAATATGATATGACTCAACTGATGTGGACTGACGAGACAGACAGGACAATGGGAAAACCTCAAAATATGGGTTCACCAGAACGATAAGGTCTTCTGACCATTTCTATACTCATTACAATAAAAGAATGTTTTGTTTGATGATCTGTATACAATAACTATATAATACTTTTGTTTTGAAACAAACAACGGAAATAAATAAAATGTGTGCAAAGAACTGCGTACTTTCTGACATTTCAGGTCTACTTTGTAGGGATCACTGATAAAGTATTACATTTTTGTAAATGTGTGAGTATGTGTCTGTGACGTGCTGCAGACACTAAAATACACATATATGCACCGTCCATCGCCCATGCGAAAGATCCTCTCTCTGTTGTGTGACCACTGGGGTGAAGTCCTCTTCGTGGTCAGGGAGCCTCACTCTCGTTGTGAGGTTGTGGCGGTCGGCGACACGTATGTGTGTGTAAAGTCTGGCCAGTACGAGCTCGATGATGCTGTAGGCTCTCCAGGATGCTGTCTGTCAATAGTCTGACATCTTTGTGGGTTTGTGGGTGTGTCTGGACATTCTCCAGCTGTTGCAGGCCGCCCTCCTCCAATAGCATGCTGCAATAGCGAGAGGCGTTCTTGCTGCAGACATGCTGCATGGCCCAGGCTGCCCACAGCTGGACCCCAGGGGTGTGGAAGCACTCCAGCAGAGGAAAGAAGGGGTTAAATGACCTGTAGGCCACCACCTCACACTCTGGTGGCGGCCACTTCAGGATGGTAGAATGCAGCTGTTCCAGAAGTGTGGTGCGGAGGCTGATGCTGAGTGTCCAAGCCTCCTCCCCTCTGGAAGTGAGATGGGCCAGGATCCCTGCAGCAAAGTAGCTAACCTCCACCTCAGAGCTGTGGAGCAGATTGCAGATGTGGTCCAAGAATCCCTGCACCATCAGTTCTACATGCAGCTCCCCGACTTCTGCAATGTTGTTCAGCAGCCCAAGAACTTTCTGCTGAATGGAAGACTCATTGGGGAATGACTCCAGGACTTTAATAAACAGATCCAGCCCTTGGTTCTCAATAAAATGCCGACATGTCGTTGGTGATTCATCGGTGAGATTCCAGAGTGCACTGAGTGTGAATTCAAGGGTGGCATACACCACGCCCTGGGTTGCCTTCTGACGCACAATGTGGAGCAATTGCTTCACGATGAACAGTTCTGCTCCCAACTGAGCAGTCTGCTCTGTAGACAACTTAGCTGCCAAGATGGAGATGATGGCAACAGCCATCATCTCCATGTTCTGGTCTTCGTGGTTGCACAGCCACTGCATCACCAGCTTGGCAGCCTCAAACCTGTTGAACGGGACTTCCTGTAGAATACGATCACTGCACAGAGACAGCAGGCAGTTCTTCTGCAGCTGCTGGTGATTGGGGAAGGTCCTCATGGCCTCTAGTAACAAGTGGGTGACAGTCCCCAGGAGCCTGACTGGCATCCCAGCTGCCAGGTCTTGCTTGGTCAGGTTGAACACACAGGCACTGGCTGCCAGCTGGACGTTCAAGGTAGCGGGGTGATTCTTCATGCCCAACACTACCAACTTCAGGATATCGGGCCGGGGTTTCTCCATGACATGGGTTAGGCTGAACAGGTGAAACAGAGCTTCTCTCACAAAGCCCTCCCGCTCGCTGTAGCGGCGCAGCGCCTCACAGATCTGCGTCTCGTTGGCTTCTCCGGTCACTTTTAAACTCCCCTCTCCGGAGAGGAAATCAGAAAAGCCGGCATCTGTGGCCAACAGTCCCATGAAGGTCATCCCAGGTCTCTCCTCAACGAATGCTTTAACGGCCGCATCTGTCACCTGTTTTCTCCCTGATACATCCAGGGACACCAGAGAGGGCAGGATCCCTGGCTGAGCCAGTAGTTGACGAGCCACGTCAGAGGTAAACTGCTTATCATCACTGATGTCCAGATGCTGCAGCGCGTCCAGCTGCCCTATGACTCCCAGCAGCTGTGCAGTGCTCATCTCCAGCCTCTTCAGCTGGTGTAGTGTCAGCGAGCGGAGCCTCTCCCTCAACCCCAGCAGGGGGTTGAGGTTGGTGACCGACGTGTTGGAGAGGTCCAGGCTCTCCAGCCGAGGCAGGGAACACACGTCGCCCAGTCCAGAGTCATAGAAGTCCACGTTGGCCAGAGAGAGGGCGCGCAGGCCCTGGAGGGAGCTGAACCGGTAGCGGCTCGATTCGTCCAGAGAAGACATGGTGAGGCCAGTCAAAACCAGGCGCTGAAGAGACTCCTGACAGTGTTTATTGCTTGCGAGCCCCTGCAGTATATCAGGAATGGTGAGGTCTGCGTTGACCCTGGCAGCGTCGAGCTCCAGCAGTCTGTGAGGACACAGGGCCCTCTGAAAGGCCTCTGCAGAGATACGTGCTGTGCGGATGCATGCCCGTCTCAACCGCAGGTATTCACAGTTCCGGAACACGCCGACAGTGCTGTCGTTCAACAGACCTTCAATAGCCATCTTGGTCAGCAACTGATCTGCCAACTCCTGTGGGAAGAGTATCGCCTCTCTGAGACAAAGAGAGCCATCAGCGTGCTTCGCACAGAAACACTCCAGGTTCTGACTGACATGGGATAGACACAGGTCTACCAGAGAGGCTGGGGAGGCATCGTCCATATTTAGAAGATTGGAGGCCATCGTTGACGTCTCCTCAAGTTTGAGGAGACGTCAACTTTATATAGGGCTTGTTTGTGTATTGTATGACATCACGCCACATCATCGGCTGTGGACTCTGTGATGTCAGAGTGATATCAGCTGTGGACTCTGTGATGTCAGAGTGATGGGGAGATATGAGCAGGGCAAAAGTGTGACGTCACACGTGTCACGTCACACGTGTGACTCAGGGACGGACGGCCGGTGGAGGTTTTGATACCAGTAAGACTCCCTAATCGGGAGATAAGCGACCGTTGGTCGCTTATCTCCACAAATAGGCCAAAAAATTTGTTTTACCAATTATCAAGACATACGGGCAGTTGACAGTTTGCCATAGTTACTCATTGAAGTTGAATCTCCATATATGGAGATAACCTACGCATCACACTAAGTCTGACCTCACCAGCCCATATTTGGGCATGAGCAACTTATGTCTCCATATATGGAGATATGATGACATCACACAGTCCTCAGCCGATGATGTGGCGTGATGTCATACAATACACAAACGAGCCCTACAGTATAAAGGGGCAATTCTTGCCAGGAAAGAAGCATTTCTTCGACTCAGACCTTATCGCCAGGGTTGGCTTATAGCAGCTGTCGGTAGGACCATATATGGATTCTGTTAGTGTGGATCTCCTAACAGGGCATCATCTGGGATACAATCCCTTTTATGCCCATATATGGAGATCCCTAACAGAATCCCTTTCATGCCCATATATGGAGATCCCTAACAGAATCCCTTTTATGCCCATATATGGAGATCCCTAACAGCATCCCTTTTATGCCCATATATGGAGATCACTAACAGCTAACAGAATCCCTTTTATGCCCATATATGGAGATCCCTAACAGAATCCCTTTTATGCCCATATATGGAGATCCCTAACAGAATCCCTTTTATGCCCATATATGGAGATTCCTAACAGAATCCCTGTTATGCCCATATATGGAGATCCCTAACAGAATCCCTTTTATGCCCATATATGGAGATCCCTAACAGAATCCCTTTTATGCCCATATATGGAGATCCCTAACAGAATCCCTTGTATGCCCATATATGGAGATCCCTAACATAATCCCTTTTATGCCCATATATGGAGATCCCTAACAGAATCCCTTTTATGCCCATATATTATGGAGAAATCCCTGCTCTGAGTATCTGACATCAGTGTGATGTCACCTGTTTATGCCCATATATGGAGATCCCTGCTCTGCGTATCTGGTTGCTATGGTAAACAGTTGGTTGCTAGGGTAAAAGAAACATGGTTGCTATGGTAAACAGTTGGTTGCTAGGGTAAACAGTTGGTTGCTAGGGTAAAACCATGGTTGCTAAGGTGGTTGCTAACGTACACTAACAGACCAGCAACAACAGACTGTTGCCACAGCAACGTACACAAAGGTTTGTGTACACATGTGGTGTGATGTCATACTGATGCGGAGATATGAGCAGGGCAAAGGTGTGACGTGTGACGTGTGACCGACCGACCGACGGACGGCCGGTGGAGGTTTTCATAGTAAACTGCTCCCTGACGGTCGCAAACTAAACTGCGACCTTACGGTCGCAATAACTTAGAGCATGGGTCTTCAACATTCTTTTTTATATTGAACCTGAATAGTTACTATGAGTTTTTTACATTAACTACTTGAACCCTATTATCACTATTCTGAGGAGCAAGATCTACAAGATCTACAAGCTTGTAGATTGGCTATTTTCGACAAAGAGGTTTGGCGTAGAGGGAAAAAAGAGCAGACTAAGTACAGAGTGAAAGGTCTAGTTTACTAAGTATTGATGGTTCAAGAGGTTAAAAGTCTGAAAATACACATGAATCCAACACTGCTGCTGTCAAACAAGTCGATGAAGCTCTATAAAATCTATGAAAAAGTTTAATCTGCAACACAATGTTATATAGTGGGGGTCCCTGCTTCATCTCTCTTTCAGCTAAGAAAACGTTGAAGACCCCTGACTTACAGTAAGCTAAGGTTTGACTTAATGTTTCTCAAAGTGGATTCCAGGGAAACTCTGAGTTCCTTTAGGGGCGTATAAATTGACCCATACAAGTCTGTAACTCTGACAGTGTACAAATGGAACCAAATCAAATGGAACCATTTGGTTCCATTTGTACACTGTCAGAGTTAAGGAAAGACCTTGAAATTTGAACGTTTGAGAAATACTGGTTGAACTGAATCAGGGATAAACTCCTGTAGTGTGAGCTCGGCTTGACTTGACTTGGTAGCAGTGATGATTTCGTCGACTAAAACTATGGCGAAAAATGTTTGTCGACTGCGTTTTTTTTCACTGACGAAAACTAAATAAAAACGTAATGAGAACTAAGCTGTGATGACTAAAACTAAGTCTAAATATATTGACAATTTTGTCAAAAAAATCAAAACTAGACTAAAACGCTAGGGAGGGACTAGTGGAGAAGAGAGTCATTTTATGTTTGGTTGCTCTCAGGTGTTGCGTGTTGAAAATAGCCGATCTACAAGTGAGCTTGTAGATCGGCTATTTTCAGCACACAACCAAGTGTAAAATCAGTCATTACGATGCCATCAAGGCCTGCCAAAATACATTTCAGTTGACTTAATCAACTGTAGATTTAGTCGCCTAAAATCTTATGATAATTAGGTGACTAAATTATGACTATAACTAAATGACATTTTAAAAGACTATGACTAAAACTAAATCAAAATTTGCTGTCAAAAACAACACTGCTTGGTAGTGAATGGCCAGTGAGCCTAATGTTTGGACAGGCACACACATGCAGCATGCTCTCTCACACACACACACACACACACACACACACACACACACACACACACACACACACACACACACACACACACACACACTGTCATAATGACAGGCACGCCGAGAGGGCCGGTAAAGAGACAGGCAGGGCCGGACGGCCGGTAAAATATTTATGGATTTTTTCGACGGTCCACCGCCCCACCGGGGATTTGTCCGCATAAATGCCAGATGGCCAGTAAAACCCTGTATATAATGAGAGAATGAGAATGTGAACTATTCTACATGAATACGAATATGACTGGTTGGAACTACATCTCCTCCTATTAATTTTGCTACTGCCAGTATTTGTAAAAAAGATTGTACAATTAAACAGAAGGGGAACATTTTCTTAATCACTTAAAGGAGTAGTTCACTGAAAAAAATTACTTATTTAGTTTTAGTTTTTTTTTTTAAATCTAATTTCAAGCCAATCATAATGATGACAGGCGGAGAGTCCGCTAGGAGACTAAATGAAGACTCTTTGAGTTAGTCCGGAGACCGGTTATCAAATTATTGGATTAGGAATGCGACGAAAACTAAAAGACTTGTGCCATAGTTTTGTACTTCTTTTGAGTTAATGCTACTATAATAGACCCCCAGGTGAGGTTATAATATGCAATTATGTCTTCCCTGTGTATATTTGGTTTCTTCCTGAAAGCTGAAAGGCCTCGGAGTTGGGTTGGGTTCACTTTCTGTACACTTTTTTGAAAAAAGTCCTTCCTCCAAGTATAATCATAATACCTGATGATCATGTTGTAGAGGGGAAAACAATCACGGGATCCTGTCTTTAAAAATCTCCACTAATTCAAGGCTCCATGGGGTGAGTAATCCCCCCCACACACACATCAAACCCAGCCAGGGACGTGCTGGGCCCCTGATTCAGCCCGGGAAAAAGAGTTGTAGAGGCCCTCATTGCGCGCTATAGAGAGAGATCTCTCTCTATAGCGCTGCTGCTACTCAAAGATTTGTGACAAGTAACAAGCCAGTGGGCCAATTACATGAGTTATATTTTGTCATCGGGTGGAAACCTTGTATCTCCATTTATCATTTAAAAAATGATTTAAACTATAGTGAAAACAGCCGATCTACAAGCACACATGTGTGCTTGTAGATCTGCTGTTTTCACTACTTGTATGATGAAGCAGGGCTTTGCTTTGTGAAAAAAATGTACAAATTTGAAACTTGGAGATACGAGGTTTCTGCCCAACAGTGACGATTTACTTTGTTGGCCGGCCCAGCCCTCAAAATGGAACGAAGGCCGACATTTTATTTGTATTTTTTTCCTAATGGCCGGCCTGGACCGGCTGGGAATGGGCCGGCCTGGATCGGCTGGGAATGAACCGGCCGTTAGGGAGTTGTCCCACTTTTCCCAATGGCCACCAGCACCTCCCTGAACCCAGCCAATCAAACCCTGACAATCAGTATTACTGCTACTAATAATAATATTAATGTCAGCCCTTACCAGACAGTAATGTAGTCGTATATGGGTTCAGTGCTCAGTACAGTGAAGTTGATGTAGATCCCATGTCCGGGGGGAACTCTGACGCTCCACACGCAGTCCTGGAAGTTGGGATACTCCTCTGGGTGACCAGGAGAGTAGATGGTCCCGTTCAATGACGTGATGTTACCGCCGCACAGAGCTGGAAGACACAAGCATCAACAATATGACACCACGTCATGAACTGCTATTAGAGAGTGGTGGAAAAGTACAAGTATCAATACTGCCATGTAGAAACACTCTGTCACAAGTAAAAATCCGGAACATTTAGTTGAGTAAAAGTACAAAAGTATTGGCATCAAAATGTACTTAAAGGTACTCATTATGCAGAATGTCCCATTTCAAGTTTTCAAACGTGTACAAATCTTTTGAAAATAGCAGATCTACAAGCTCACAATGCGTCGCATCGGCTATTTTCTAATGGCCGAAATGTATATTTTGAGTGAAGTGCAAGTAAAGTACAAATACCTCAGATATGTACTTAAGTACAGTACAGTACTTAAGTAAATGTACTTAGTTGCTTTACACCACTGCTATAGATATTACATTCCTGAAGGTGTTACGCTGGGCTGGCCAGGAGAGTTGACGTTTCAGCGTGACATTTAATGAAGTTTAAGAGCTGTAAGATGGAGCGTGAACAATGTGAACGCTAATAAACTGTCATTAAATCAGGGGTTTTCAGCGTTTTCAGGCCAAGGACCCCTTAGCTGAGAGAGAGAGAGAGAGATGAAGCAGGGACCCCCAGATTCCATATAGTTTCATCGTTTGACAGCACAATCATCAGTGTATTTTGGAATCGTGTCAATGTGTGTTATCAGATATACAGATAAGACCCCCTACGGGTCCCGGACCCCCTGTTGAAGACCCCTGCATTAAATGAATGGCACTGTGCAGCCATGACGTTTGGCTATTCCTTTTAGACAGCCAGGAGAGAGGTATAGATGCCTTCATTAGAGGATAGAAGTGATTATCTGCCTTAATAAAATGTTATAGTGTGTAATAAGTGTGATCGTATTGTATCAGCCTGCATAATGGCTCATCTCATTATAAAGGCTCTCTAGTTGGATAACTCCTCCGGCTGACCAAAAGAATAATGTCTAGGTGTTGTAATTAGCAGCAGCAAATTACTACTATACCACCACTACTACTACTGCTACTACTACTATTACTAATAGCAATGGTGCAGTGTTGATTTCGTCAACTAAAACTATGACGAAAAATGTTTGTAGACTATGTTTTTTTCACTGACAAAAACAAAATAAAAACTAAATAAAAAGTAAGCTGTGAAAACTAAGACTAAATAGGCCTATATTGTCAATTTCGTCAACAAAAGAAAAACTAGACTAAAACGTTAGGGAGGGACTAGTGGAGAAGAGAGTCATTTTATGTTTGGTTGCTCTCAGGTGTTGCGTGCTGAAAATAGCAGATCTACAAGCTCACAATGCGTCGCAGCGCGACGCATTGTGAGTGTAAAATCTGTGTAAAATCAGCCATTACAATGTCATCAAGGCCTGCCAAAATACATTTCCGTTGACTAAATCAACTGTAGATTTAGTCGCCTAAAGTCTTATGATATTTAGTCGACTAAAATTAGACTAAAACTAAAACTTTTCAGGTGACTAAATTATGATTAAAACTAAATGACATTTTATTCAAAAGACTATGACTAAAACTAAATCAAAATTTGCTGTCAAAAACAACACTGCAATGGTGATGATAAGACAGAATAGTGGGGGATATTTACAGTATTATTCAATCACTGCCTTATTTGAATGTTCGGTAGCACTTTATAATGAAGTACCTCAATAAAGGCTAATTAACAGCTAATAAGGCACTTATTAACAATGAATTAACAGCTAATAAGGCACATTAAGTCCTAATAGTGCATTTATAAACCCTTTACTATGCACTTATTATGAGATCAATTAACACTGACAAATCCTTAATAAAATCTTTATTATAACAGTATAAACAATTAATTAAGCCTTTATTAACACTTTATTAGGCAATTTAAAGCCACCTATTCTAAAGTGGGAACACATCGGGTACACCCGCCACTCTGACATGTCGGTTGAGTCCTAATTGTGCATTTAGAAACCCTTTACTATGCACTTATTATGAGATCAATTAACACTAACAAATCCTTAATAAAATCTTTATTATAACAGTATAAACAACAACAAGTCATTAATTAAGCCTTTATTAACACTTTATTAGGCAATTTAAAGCCACCTATTCTAAAGTGGGAACACATCGGGTACACCCGCCACTCTGACATGTCTCCTTTCCGACATGTCAGAGTGGCGGGTGTACCCGATGTGTTCCCACTTTAGAATAGGTGGCTTTAAATTGCCTAATAAAGTGTTAATAAAGGCTTAATTAATTGTTTATACTGTTATAATAAAGATTTTATTAAGGATTTGTTAGTGTTAATTGATCTCATAATAAGTGCATAGTAAAGGGTTTATAGATGCACTATTAGGACTTAATGTGCCTTATTAGCTGTTAATTCATTGTTAATAAGTGCCTTATTAGCTGTTAATTAGCCTTTATTGAGGTACTTCATTATAAAGTGCTACCGAATGTTCTTCTCTGTTCTCCTTTGCTGAAACCCTGTGATGTCACCGCTTGTGTAAATCTCTGCCATTCCACTGCACCTTCCATTTAGAATGAATTACTCCCTGTGCCATCGTTTGTGTGGGTGGCTAATACACACAGTACTTTAGCAAATCGTCACTGTCGGGCAGAAACCTCGTATCTCCAAGTTTAAAATGTGTACGTCCTTTCCCAAAGTAAAGCCCTGCGTCATCATACGAGGACGTTGCACAAAAATAGTGAAAACAGCAGATCTACAAGCACACAACGCCTTGCGGTGCGAGGCGTTGTGTGCTTGTAGATCGGCTGTTTTCACTAGTTTAAATCATTTTCAAAATGGTAAATACAAAACGAACAGTATTTGGACATACAAGGTTTCCACCCGACGACGACAATATGCTCTTTAATCACATCGCCCGTTCCTCGGACGCCAATGCAACGAGTGACGCAAGGCCAGAAATGTAAAGCTGCGTCCAAACCTGAGGCTATTTCTACTATTCTACTCTTCTATCGCTTCACTTTGGTCGCGCAGGTCCGCGTTGGTAAAAGATCATGTCCCGTTGGAATCAACGCGAAACACCCGGAAAAAAGGGAGACCCAACTCCAAACACCAAGAACATGTCCGTGTCTCCGGATAACATCAACACTGATTGGCTGTCAGGACACGTTGGGCGGAGTGGGGGTGAAGCGAAGGTCGCTTCAGTTGGATTTTTCCAAGTGGGGCGAAGATACGAGGCGACCGTTCGCGCCGCTCGCGCCGCCCCTTTCGAATCGTTCGCGCCGCACCGGTTCGCGCCGCGCTCGGTCACGCGTCATCTCGTCTTTGCATTCACTTTGTATGTAATCGCGCCGCTCGAACCATCCAGGTTTGAACCCAGCTTAAGAAGGAGGAACATTTTCAAACATTTTCTCTTTTCGCCCCCCAAACAAATAGTGAAAATAGTTGATCTACAAGCTCTCAACGCCTCGCTTGGTGACACGTTGAGAGCTTACAGGTCCACTATTTTCCCTATTAAAGAAATGGGGCTACATTGGTAACTTTTTTTTTGCCGTTGCCTTTCTGAAATTAAACCTCTGGTTTCGAGTCACTGGAAGCAGGTGTGCAAATTGTTACGCATTCTCCTTCTCTTTCTTCCTGTTGCCTGGCTTGCTCTCCAGGTATCCCTAATTAGTCAGCTCCCTGATCGCAACTGTGACACCGTGTGACAGGCCCCTAAGGACCGCTGAGGAAGCAGGAGGTAGACACGCGCGCGCGCGCACACACACACACACACACACACACACACACACACACACACACACACACACACACACACACACACACACACACACACACACACACACACACACACAGGCTGCAGCATATACAAAATGCAGAGCTTGGTGTGATCGAGCCTTTGTTTAGTCAGGAATCAGGATGGAACCATTATAGTTTAATCTTTTGGCGTTTTGTTTTATAATTACATTTTGGGTCATGGGTGGGATGGCTGACTTGGAAGTATTAACAAAAACTGCAACATAAACATCAAGCTATAGATTATATCTCTGCTGTCGGGCAGAAACCAGATAACTCCATTCTTCAGGAAATGAAAAAACATCCAGTTAGGAGGTTTTCTCCATCACTGATGGATTTCCAGGCGAATTCATGCCTCTGCAGCTGTTCCGTCACACAGGGGAGAGGGCTAAACCCAGCTAACTCCTCCCGCTCTGGTTTGGCAGACAGTTTGAGAACGTTTTTTTTAACCAACACACAGACATAAAGGGTGTTCTATAGCAGGGGTTTTCAAAATGGGTGCTGAGAGATAATTTGATAATATTTTAAATTTATTTGGACATTAAAAAATATATTTTGTATCATTTTAAACTTGAAGTACAAAGTTATTTTCAGTCATTTCTAAACAAAATGGATATTATCTCACTTTCCTCGCAACATAATCGCTAAAAATATGCTATAAATATAAGGTGCCCCGAGCCAAAAAAGTTTGCTAACCCCTGTTCTATAGCACTGATTTATGAAAATAAATCAAAAACCTGAACATTTTCCTCAGAGTAAAGGCTTGATCAGTATAAGTACTGTTTCAGAAAAAGAAGAGTAATAAGTCATGTACGAACCTTCACATCGTGGCAGAGGGTGGTTCCAGGTCCGACTGATGCCGTGCAAGCACGTGAGCGAGGCCTCTCCGATCAGGGAGTATCCCGGCAGACATTCGAACGACACCGTCATTCCCACGCTGAAGTCCGAGCCGATCACGATGCCGTTGCGGAACGGCCGAGGGTCCGGACAACTCTGGAGTTGATAGGCTGGGGGAGGCGATGACCATATAAGGTGACATGTTAGCGGGGTGCTACCAGTGGCTTTAAAGAGGTGGTGCCATGATTCCCCCCCCCCCCCCCCCCCCCTCTAAAACATGATTATCAGGTATTATGATTATACTAGGAGGAAGATTCTTTCCAAAAAAGTATACAGAAAGAGTTAAAATTGGGTTTTTATGTGGCCACACCCCCAGTTCATTAAGTATGCATGGATGTCATGGTGGGTGGTGACCCAGCTTAAGTTAGCCACACCCCACAGTGTTGGGTGAATGGTAATTAGGGGAGGAGTTGATTCTGTGATGTAAAAGTATCTGTGTTTTTTTAACTGACACTTTTGACCACAAGGTGGCAGCCTCCAAGAGAAAACAAACAAATACCAAGAGAATACATAATTGCTCATAAAAACCACACCAGGGGGTCCAATGATGTACTTTCAACCTCCTAGACACATGAAAAACAGAAAAAGTACAAAACTATGGCACCACCTCTTTAAGTGATTAAAGCATCCGTGTCATTTTAGATTTGAGCCAAATAGCATCATTTTATACTGAGGCCATTCAAAAATAGCAGATATACAAGCTCATAGTGCATTACTTAGTGCAGCGCTACGAGCTTGTGGATCGGCTATTTTTGAAAAATCTTGAACATCTGTGCAAATCTTTGATTATATACAGTATAATCTTTTAAAGCAAACATTTTAACTAAAATCTTTGCTTCTGGGAGAGCCTGGAACAAAATATTTTGAGATGGGGGTCAGCGGCCAAATACATAATACTTTGGGCGTCCTTGACATGAAAAAGTCTGAGCACCACTAGTCTGGTGGGATTCACCTCAAAACATGGGCTGCAGATTGTTGTAGTGTTGTTGTTGTTTGGTTTCTATTCTGAATGTTTTGAGGGTTTTCACAGGGCTCTACATCCGGTATTGTCCCAGCTCAGATTCTGAGCCTGGGACAACTTCCTGGCCAGGGATATCATAGTTTTGGCCCAGAGGTTCTTCCCGCCCCCCCTTAGTGGTGAAAAAAATAACTTCTGGGAACTCAGATTGGAGCACCACTGATATAGAAACATAAGTTTTATCAGAAAACAGTTTGGACTGCTTGTAGAATCGGTCTCGGGTCTTACTGGGTCTCAATGAATGCTGGCTTTGACTGAGTCGCAGCGATCAGTTCTACCTTGGTATGTGATGTGACAGCCAGGCTTGATCAGTTATACCATGGCAGGGTTCCCCAATTAGTTTTCCCCAAGGGCCGAATCATGTCTAGGGTACCAAGCCGAGGGCCACAACATTGCAGGGGGCGACGGTGGCGTTCCCGCTACTCCAGCGACAGTTCAGATATCGTCGTTGTCGGGTGAAAATCTAGTATGTCCAAAACAGTTTGTTTTGCATTTATCATTTTAAAAATGATATAAACTAGTGAAAACAGCCAATCTACAAGCACAAAACGCCTCACATCGCGAGGCGTTGTGTGCTTGTAGATCTGCTGTTTTCACTACTTTTGTGCGACGGCCTTGTATGATGAAGCAGGGCTTTACTTTGTGAAAGAACGTACACATTTGGAGATACGAGGTTTCCAGACGACAACGACAATATACTAGTGTTGTTGCTGCTCTTATACCACCATTATTACTGGGGTTGGTGGGGGCCAGACAGTAGCCCCCCGCGGGCCGCAAATGGCCTGCGGGCCGCCTATTGGGGAACCCTGTACCATGGTATGTCATGTGAAAGCCAGGCTTGATCATCAGTTCTACCTTGGTATGTGATGTGGAAGCCAGGCTTGTTCTGGGAGTAGTCGCTGTGGAAGAAGAAGCTGGTCTGGTGCGTGGTGCTGAACAGGCCCTTGGGGAGGACCGGTCCGCTGAACCTGTCGATCACCGCTCCCGTCTCCAGGGTGCCGCTGCGGATCTCCAGGTAGTCGTGGATGGCCTCCGTGGAGAAGTTCAGGAACTGCAGGTGGATTCCTTTTTGCAACAAAACCGTTTACGGATTAGATGAATATGATGAGTTTGTGTAAGAGAAGACATACAGAATACATACATTATACTGTATGACAGGGGTCTTCAACAGGGGGGCCGAGACCCCTAGGGGGTCCTCAGAGTTACTACAGGGGGGCCGCCAAATCTTTGTGTGATTTGAACCTTTTTTTTCTTTCTTTTTTTACATTAACCCTAGCATCCCTAGTCTGAGGAGAGCTTTAGCCGAAAATAGCCGATCTACAAGCTCACAACGCCTCGCCCTGCGAGGCGTTGTGAGCTTGTAGATCGGCTATTTTCGGCAAAGAGGTTTGGTGTAGAGGGAAAACAAGAGCAGAATTAAACATTGAAAGTTTAAGTATTGACGGTTTAAGTGGTTAAATGCCTGAAAATACTCCTAAACATGAATACAACATGATAGCGCTGCCAAACAAGTCTATGAAACTATCCATGAAATCTATGTAAAAGTTTAATCAGCAAACAGTTTTATACAGTATATAGTGGGGGTCCCTGCTTCATCTCTCTCTCAGCTTAGGGGTCCTTGGCTGTAAAACATTGATAAGACAGATAGACAGACAGATCCTTTTTTTTGGTTCTTACCAAAGCCAATAGGTAGGTTGACTGTCCAGGTGCAGTCCAATCCACTGGGGTAGTTACCAGGGTAACCAGGACTCATGATCACTCCACTCACATCTGCCATCGACCCGCCACACTGGGCTGGGGGGAGAGAAAGAGAGAGAGAGACAGAGAGACAGAGAGACAGAGAGACAGAGAAAGAGACATACAGACAGAGGCAGGGAGAGTGTTGAAACACCTCGCCAGGGGCGTAAAATGTACTAGTATGTAAAGTAAAAATTATTGACACTTGGAAATACTCAAGTAAAGTACAAATAACTCATAATATGTACTTACAGTAAGTACAGTACTTAAAGGGGTACTGTCACCTAAAGGGGTACTGTCACTTTAAAAAGTCATCTTAAAATATGAGTTAATATTTTTATGATATCATTGTGGGAATGCGCAATAATAAGCCAATCAAATTAATAACTGTACTTTACTGGTCAGCTGTTGTTGGGGGGCGAGGGGCAGATTACACTATGACATGAGTTTCAGACTATTTCAGACCATTTTCAGAGAGACCACGTGACCTACTGTATCATACTATTATAATTTCGGGGCGTGTCAGCGGGCCTTTAAGTAAATGCACTTACTTAGTTACTCGCTGTGGAGACTGACCTCACACACCAATTAGCAAAGGAATCTTTTAGTTAATTAGGACAGCAGACAGCAAGTCTTCTGTCATTTAAACCTGACTTTCTTTTCCTCCCGCGTTGCTAAGCATCGAATTCATGAACACTTGAAGTTTTGGCATTATAAGCTCTACGATCAACTTATGTATAATGGAGATGATTGCTACTGTTTGGCCCGCGTGCGCCGTGGATTATTAGCAGCCTGGAGTATATGCTAATGCTTCTGCACACACTCTGGATGCCACTTTAATGGCCCCCATCTATCACGGCATCATCTTAAAAGTGTCAGATTATGCAGTAAGTGCAGTAAAACAGAGGCAAACAGGAGGTAAATATGCTAAAACGCCTCGCTTTCCACAGACGAGGCCTCCTGAACTCCCGTTTTTTTTTTTCTGTGCAGTGATTGTTTGTTTTGCTTAAAAGAGGCCAAAGAAAACAGGCGGTTAACTGGCTAGCTGGCTGTCTAATCTGTACATTTTAAAATGAAAACTGAAAACATACTCAGTCTTACTTAGGGATGAGACCATATGAACATTTCATATCACGATTATTGTGACAAAAGAAATCGCGATTTACAATAATTATTTAACATTTGCCAAAAAATAGTGTTCCCACACATCAAATTTACACTGGGCTGCAATGATATGCATACAGTACATCTTGATTATAACATTCCTAAACATCGTTTCTAACGTTGCCTATCAGAGCTTGGCATTGTGGTTTACTACAGTGGTTCTCAACCTGTGGGTCGGGACCCCCAGGGGGGCCCCCCAAATTATTTTGGGGGGTCCCCATATTATGATTAACTTAATGTGCAACATGGTTTTCTCACTCAACAGTAAACAGACCAACATACAGTATAAGTGTATACAGTACATGGTATCTGCACATTTCTAAAGTGACTTTTTAACACCTCTAAAATGACAAATTAAACATTGGCCAAATTGTCAAATATTAGAGGCAGAAATTGTGAAAATAGCAGATCTACATGCTCACAACGCTATTTTCACAACAGAACCGTGTTATACAAAATGTAATGCCTCAACTCTTAGTGCTCGTCAGGGTGGGGGGGTCCCCAGTTAAAATATGATTATTTTGGGTGTCGCGGCCTGAAAAGGTTGTGAACCGCTGGTTTACTACTGTATGTCAAGCATGTAGCAGTGTGAGCTGAGTTGAGATTGGTCTGATGTGAGTTCCCCATGTTGTCAAAACATAACCCTTGTGTGCATGTGTCCACCTACCCAGGCATAGTGGTACAGGATAGTTCCATCTTCGTACAGGTCCAGGCATGCAGGTAATATGGGCATTACCCTGTAAGCAGAATGCAACCAATCCAGAACCCTTAATTATGTAATAAACGGACAAAAAATATCATATAAATTAGATCTTATTCTGCATGGGTTTTCAGATCAAAAGGGCCCTGTACTGCCGTGAGGGGGGCCCATAGATTAGGAGATTAAAGACCCCTAATATATTGGAAATTACAAAATACATATCGGTCGGGTGTAAACCTTGTATCTCCAAGTTTCAAATTTGTATGTTCTTTCGCAAAGCAAAGCCCTGCTTCATCATACAAGGCTGTCGCACAAAAATAGTGAAAACAGCAGATCTACAAGCACACAACGCCTCGCGGTGCGAGGCGTTGTGTGCTTGTAGATCTGCTGTTTGTAGATCATTTTTAAAATGAAAAATGCAAAACGAACGGTTTTGGACATACAAGGTTTTCACCCGACAACGACGATATAATAGCCTATGAATGTATAATACTGTCCCCAGTAGGGGGGCCCTTGGGTTTATTAAACCCATCAACCCTATACAAATTACGCTTGTGAGAGCTGTCTATGATTTAAGTTGTGCCCTCAGGGCCCGAAAAACACTCTTATTCAGACCTCAATGAGGTACAAAATCTGTCAGAAAGGAGCACTGGCAGTCTGTGTATGCATGTGTGTGGGACTGCAGTTGAGAATAATCGTCCTCCTCTGCCATTCATGATGCGTAGCCTCAAGAGCTAGTTCAGCCAGGAGTGTGTTATGTAATTGGGACACCAGCGGCTGATCAATGTGGCGGTTCTATTTTAGCTGCTCATTCTGTTCTCCTTATAAGCCTAATTTATGCCTCGTCGCTGAAGAAAACCGCGTCACGGGCGCTATTTCCGACGCTGTGACACGGTCGCGCATTGAAGTGTGAATCGGGTTTTACCGTCACACACCGCTGTCTCTCTATTCTCTACGCATCTCTACTCCCACCGACATCCCAGCACCTGTATTCCCCAGTGGGGGGTTGTTTTTGTGTCCCTGTGCGCTTTGCTTTTTCCCTGTGGGCTTTGTGTTTGTCCCTGTGGGCTTTTGATACAATATATCCTGCACTGCTTAAATGGTTTCCTTCTAATTGCCTTACGTCTAACATGGAGCACTACTGTATGCAGCAGAGCCTGTACGCCGATTTCAAATCAAATATTCACTAAATAAAACGTTTTCCAATCTTTTAAATAATCATATACAGTACTGTGCATCTGGGACATATAAACAGTTTTGTAGTATTGATGTGCGCTAAAAAGTATGGGAAACGTAAATCAATATAGCTGTGAATGGCTAACCAGGGAACTGACTTTTTTTATCTTTTACTTGCTACAAAATTGTATGGTATTGTCATTTAAAAGACCATGATAATGAAAATGGCATCAAGCAAGAAACGTCCCTGAATCACACATTTTGCTTAAATGATGTGTCTGCTTTACCTGAAGAGAGTATCCTTGTTCACAGGAGAATTGGACCACGTCTCCAACCATGTATCTGTCTCCTTGTCGGATTCCATAGTTTGGAGTCTGAGGCTCTGGACACGACTCCAAACCAATAGCTGTTGGAATGTGTAACACGCACACATACACACACACAAAGAAAAGCAAAAACATTATGTCAAGACATGGCTTTCAAATCAGCCTTTCAACCCTGTTTTCCCTTGACATTCGATCAAGTTGAAGATAAACATCTTTGCACTGCTTAAATGCTGGATGCAAAATATTATTTGTGGGTTGTTTAACCCTGCAAGACCCGAATTAATTTCTACTGACCAAAAAAAAAAAAAAAAAAAAAAAAAAATCAGATGGTGTTGTAGGAGTCCTAATCACAGGAAAATGTAATGTTAAAAAATTAATAATGTTTTTGTAAGGTTTTATAGCCATAAATCATAAATCATAAATCATGCTCTAATTTGCATTTTTCATGATAATAACACATGTACATGTTCTAGACATTCTAATGATCACGGAAAAAAATATTACAGGCATTTTACTTATGTTTTAGTGAGGAATAGCTTCAGTTAAAAAGTGAGATGTTGTTCGTCCAGAGTCCAGACGCTGGAATTTCAACTTCTCTGGGAGGTGTGAATGTCAGTCTCTGTGGGGGGTATTTATATGTAAATATCGTAGCCAATGGCATTGTAATACTAAACAATAGGATTTAATGGTGATGTTAATGTGAAAAAAGAACAGGAAAACAAATTATAACATTTTCTAAAAAATGATTTAAAAAATGTTGCCAAAAAGCAACGCTGGGCCTTGCAGGGTTAATGCTAAAAGGTGAGGTAAGATAAATGTACAGACAAGACATATTACCACACACTTATATATAGGCAGACAGATTGCATCCTGTTATGTAGAGACACACATGGGCCATGCACTTTGTAACTTTGTTTTGAAAGGTGCTATATAAATAAAATGTACTTACTTTATACATTACAAAATCACAAGTAGGGTAAAGGGTCATTTGAAATGACAAACAAAAAATGCAGTAACTTGGTCACTCAGCAGACAGCCGTTATGGGGAAATGAATCCAGACAACAACACAATAGTCTGGCAGAGGTTTATACCGCCCCCTTCAGAAGGGACATTGGGCTCTCTACCCCAGCAGGAGGTCACATACCAAAGGACCTCTTACACTAATCTGACAAAGAGAGAGCCCCAAGAATTAACTATTTTCATTCTGTAAAAGAAAGTATGGGGAATGGAAATTATCAACCGTGTTGCGCATCTCTAACCTGTGAAAGGGTGATAAGAATGTAGAGGAGAGAGATACTGCAGCTCAGACAGTTTAAGCCCTTTATTTAGGTGCTAGTATAAAAAATGTGACTAACATTTCGATGCTAGTGCATCAGTGATTTTGCCTTTTTGTATTTCTGTAAAAGCCTTTATTTCTTTAATAAATTGACCTGCAAAATAAATCATTCTGAAATCGTATTTGTATAAGCAACATTATGTTGAAATGTATAGCCATAAAGATCTGCTTAAATATTGTGTGTTGAACCAATCATCTAAGGGTGGCCTAAGTTGTTGGGGTATTGATTGAAAGATTTAGTAAATATTCCAAAAATACCTCCTTGGATCTAATTATACTGGATTCAAAATAACTACTCTGATACCACACTAATTGGGTTTGTGTAGGGTTAATAACAATTACAGTGCATCTGATGATTGTTATCCATCCTGTTGACACCAAGCCTCATGCATGAACACACACACATCCGCACACACACACACACACACACACACACACACACACACACACACACACACACACACACACACACACACACACACACACACACACACACACACACACACACACAAACCTACAAGCATACACACACACATGCATGCATGCACAGAGAACACAAGCACAACTGCCTCCCTGTGGGGATCCCAGTCAGTGATTGGGCGGTGAGATGGGGCTACCTAAGTACTCCAGGTGGAAGCCCGCTGCGGAGACGCTGATATCAGAACTGAAGCTGAGGTACAGGTTGTTGGAGGTGCTGTTCAGCAGAGGAGGGATGGTGGTACCTGAGAGAGAGAGGGGGGGAGAGAGAGAGAGAGAGAGAGAGAGAGAGAGAGAGAGAGAGAGAGAGAGAGAGAGAGAGAGATTGTATTATTCTTCATTTATACTTGGCTGTGTATCATGTACAGTACTACAGTGGTTACTCAAGGATCTCCACAACTCAGAGAGTGTATAAATGTAACCATTTGGTTAAGTTTGTGCAGTCTTTGTACAGTCTCGGATTTACAGACCAATAATCAATCAATCAATCAATCAATCAATCAATCAATCAATCAATCAAGATTTAATTATTAACTCAATTAAGACAACAAGTGTAGTTCAATGTGCTTCACAAAAGGAAAAAGAAAACTAAAGGAATATAAAAAAAGAAACTAAGAAGGAAAATAAAGAAAAATCCCAGAGATGACAATGACCCCCTTCGGAGCACAGGTCTCCGCCAGGCCGGGTTGCACACCCAGGCCTGTGGTGAAATTTGGAAGGCATTGCCAATTGGAATGGAATCTGAAAAACCTGACTGATACATATTGATTGTATGACCCCAGGGATAAATGCAGGAACCTAAATAAAAGCTATGCTAAAAATGTCCACAGATTCAAACACACGCAAATCCACAAGGGTCCTTTTGGTTCCTAACTATCAACGATTTACCTGGGGACCCTACAGGACCCCCTCAAGGACCCTTGGGACTTGTTCAATGGACGTTGTTCGACGTTCGTGACGTTCGTGACGTAATTCCGTCTCAACGTAACAAATTTAGTCACATCCAGATGTGCCAAATTTCCCCCAAAATGCACCTGGATTCAGCTTCTTCCGGGTGCTTCAAAACGCCACTGAGCAACTTGCATTGAAATTAATAGCTGGGGGCGGGGCTATCTGTTCTCTATATTATATATAACTCTATGCCGCGACTACAGATCCCGTAGCAAAAACAATAAACTTCCTCTCACTCCTCCCTGCAAATATATTTTCGGGATGCCAAGTTCAGATTGATTGTTCAATACTCACTGAGGAGAAAAAGGATAATGTTGGATATTTGCGAGCGAATCGTCCATCATATCAGACAACAACAAAAGCCTGCCAGATCTGGTTTAATTGCTTTGATATTATGAAGTGTTTTTCTTTTAAATTATGTCTGTGAGTTTGAGAGGCGGAGAAAACAGGAAGTATATTTATTTAAGATGACGGTAAACACTTTTCAGTTGTTAGTTTGACCTACTTAGCCTGAATGATGTACTGCTAATACTAATATATGCTGAAATTGCATCACAAAGCTGTGTCAACAACACTGTAGAGGAGAAGTTTATTAGCTGTTTTCAACATTAATTGAGTGCAGGGCTTTCACATTTGCATAATGTAAGCTACATGATTCTATGGAATTAACCAATTAAAACCTACTTCATTGACCCGGGTCCCCCAGGGGTTTGTTCTTGCTCCAGTAATCTTTCCCTCTACATCTCTGCACCAAGAATAGACAATTTACAAGCTCACAACTCGTGGCTAAAGACCTCTTACCAGTTAAAGCTATACTATTTTTAGTGAATAAAATGTGTTTTTGACCAACGTATGTGGTAGAGTATGTTAATACCCGTAAGACGCCTAAGGGCGAAAAGGAGGAGGCGAAAAGAAGGAGGCGAGGTCGCACATGATGGAATTCGCGCAGGACTGAATTCATAATTAATATATTTCGGACCAGTTGCCCATATATGGAGATCCCTGATACCTATGGAGATTCATGTATTTGGAGATATGGGCATATTGGTTGGATCGGCGGTTCTAAAGAAAAATGTTGTTTCATATAACTGTACATTGTGCAAGTACAGTAACGGCAGGGGCAAAAGCAAAAGTTGGAGTCAAACATGCTTACTCTGTTACTCGTTATGTGAAAGTCCTATGACGTCTGACATCCCTTTTATGCCCATATATGGAGATCCCTGTCTGTAGAACCAATCGTGTGCTGTGAGACCCCAGACATGTGTCCATGCGTGTCATTATCTGTCTCTCAGTCCTTGTCACCAACCATCGGCGGTTCTACTGAAAATGTTTGGCTATGCCATCTAGGATAGAGGGAACTGAGAAAATGTAGAACACTTCAAACACTTAAAACCCTCGAGATGCGGTTAGATGAAAGTGATTCTGTATTGCTGATTGAATCTGGCTCGCATAGTGTTGTTTTTGTCGACTAAAATGTAACGAAAATGTTCGTCGACTACCTTTTTTCACTGATGAAAACAACAAAACTAAGCTATGATAACTAAAACTAAGATAAAATATATTGGCAAAAAAATAGACTAAAATGTTAGGGAGGGACTAGTGGAGTCCAGAACATCCAGTAGAACTAAGAGACCAAGTCATTTTATGTTTGGTTGCGCTCGGGTATTCTACAAGCTAAAAGCTCACTGTGCAAGTGTAAAATCACCATCAAAGCCCGCCAAAATAATTTTTTGTAGACAAAATAAACAGTAGATTTAATCGTATGATGTTTAGCCGACTAAAACTAAAACATTTCAGACGACTGCAATATGACTAAAGCTAAATGTAATTTTATTCAAAAGACTATGACTAAAACTAAATCAATATTTGCTGTCAATCAACAGTGGTGGCCCCATGCTGGAGAATAACGGCAGTACAGTAGTAATAGCAGTACAGTAATCGTCCCACTAGCAGACATGATGATTTTACACATGAATAATTGAACGCATGAGTCTAGGATGTACCGATACCACTGTTGCAGTGACGTTAATCTTCACCCGTCAGGACCTTTACCCAATCAATAACTGGGAATTGATTTAAGCGGGAATGTCATGTTCAATTCAATGAATTGCAATATAAATGTATATTAGAGGACAGAGGTCAAGCCTTTTGTCGCAAGCAATGTGTTGTGAGCAATACTGTAATGGCTATTTTCACTATTTGTCACGCGGCGTAAGTAGGGGTGTAACGATATAGTAACTGAATCGAAAAATCTATTTTAACACTTATGTTGCTATGATTTTTTCTCTTCAATGTCCCACGTTGCCATGGTAATTGCGCAATTGTGTAAAAAGTGCACGCCCATGCCTAGCTGATGCTCCGTTCAGGCATTCATGATTTATCAGCCATTATGTTTTCTTCAGATGTAAACAAACATGGCTGCCATGTTTGAAAGAATGGGTTGGTATGGGGGTTAAACATGCAATTTCGCGATCGCGATCATGCCTAACACATTTCTGGAGGTCCAAAAAACATTAAAAAAAAAAAAGAAATTGAAAAAAAAAAAAAAAAAGAAATCTTCAAAAACGGCCCAAACTCGGGAAACTCGGGGTTGGCACAGCGTTGGTACCAATACAAACTCGGGAAACTCGGGGTTGGCACCAGATGTGTTAATTTGCAATGATCTACTATCGTTTGCATAAGCAAAATAACGTACCATTTTGGCTTTGTATCGTATCGTTTTAAAATGCAGTAATCGGTATTGAATCGTTTTGCAATGCAAATAATTGCTTGTATGGAAACTCAGTATTTGTGCCTTGTATTTGGCAATTTTAAGCTGTTTACTTTGCCGCCAGTCCAAAAAGTATAAAAAAAGATGATTGTGTGACTGGTAAAGCCCCTAGTCTGGAATAATAACACCCTAACAGAATGCTCCTTCTCCTCTCCGTTTAAAGATTTGTTTCCATTCCATATAGCTACTCTTGGTCTATCGATAAATGTAATTATGTGTTCATCATGTCAAGGTGGGTTTGTCCATATGTGTTGAAATATAATGTCCATGTATTTGCTAGATAATCACAGCGATTACTTCCATAAGAATAGATTTTTTTACACGTTTTACACAAATGTAATTTCTTTGCTAAATAGTTACTATATCGATTTTAAATCATTGCATCGAATCGTATCGTCATGAATGAACCAATATCGTCCATGTATCGTATCGTTAACCATGTATAGTGACACGTATCGGATCGCTGTTAAAATGTATCGTTACACCCCTGGACGTAAGTATACAACAAATCATTAAACGGAGAGGAGAAGGAGCCTTCAGTGAGGGTGTTATTATGCCAGACTAAGACAACTGGGGGTTTACCAGTCACACAATCATCTTTTGTAATACTTTTTGGACTGGCGGCAAAGTAAACAGCAGAATCAATAGACTGCTGTGCAGGCACTGCCAATTTAGAAAGTATTTTATGTGAATCCCTGTTATTTGAGCTGGTGCAAGAGGTAACAATCCTCTACCCCCTGCTGGGGGAGACCGGCAGAATTATTGCTTTCTTTTTCCCCCCACACGCTTGGCTTCCTGCCAAGGAGGTTGCATGTGGATAGCCTTGGAAACGCACTTCATTCAAACAGCTGATCCCATGGTATAAAGCAGGGGTCTTCAACAGAGGATCCGGGACCCCTAGGGGGGTCCTCAGAGTTACTACAGGGGGGGCTGCCAAATCTTTGTGTGATATGATCATGTTTTTTTTTTCATTAACCACTTGAACCCTAGCATCCCTATTCTGAGTGGCACATAGCCAAAAATAGTAGCTCTACAAGCTCACAACGCCTCGTGTTGCGAGGTGTTGTGAGGCGTTGTGAGCAGTATTAACACATTTAGCTGGGATCCCCCTGGAACTGCCTCAAGGACCCCTGGGGGGGTCCCCAGACCACACATACGTCATACTTGTGTTCAATTCACAGCGGCGATACGAGCCACCACAATGTGTTTTTCTCAGTTGGTATATGGTTGTTGCTGGGTGGAAGCCTTGTGTGTCCAAAACCTTCCCTTTTTTCCTCCCAGAGATTTAATAGAAAATAGCCGATCTACAAGCACATGCGAGGCGTTGTGTGCTTGTAGATCTGCTGTTTTCGCTACTTTTGTGCGACACTTTTGTATGACGAAGCAGGGCTTTAATTTACGAAAAAAACACACATTTGAAACATGGAGGTACAAGGTTTCTGCCTGACAGTGAGACGATATTATTATTATTATTTTACCGGAGTAGCTGCCCAGTCTCGGCGCGTGATTGTCAGCGCCGTCGTAGAAATCCAGAGAATCCCAGTTATGCTCCGTAGCGAAGCTCACCACTTGGATCTGAGGAACACAGGGGACAGACAGTGAGTCAGGGGTTGAGTGTTTACACACGGTACTCTGTGTGTGTGAGAGAGAGAGAGAGCTAGAGAGAGAGAGAAAGTAATTTCATGAATAAATAAAAAAGAAATCTCAGAAATTCCATGAATTAGAAAAGAAATGTTGTGCGGCTTCGCGCCGTGTTGTGAGCTTGTAGATCTGCTGTTTTCACTAGTTTGGGTCCCGGGCCGGGCAAACATTTCTCTTTTGGGTCACGAGCAAAAAGGTTTTGGGGACCACTGCTGTAGAGACAGTAGAGAGAAGGCAGCAGAAAAGATTAAAGACTGCGATCAACAGTGTGGGAAGGCATATTATAATCATGTCTTGGTCCTTCAAACCAATTTCCTGTTTTTTTTTTTACTCTACAGCCAAACAGATGCACTCCTTACTCTGTTCTTCTACAATTCTACAATTTCCTGTGTCACTTTGCCTTTTCTTTTCAAAAGTCAACACTGCTCATCCAACTTAAAAAAAAAATAAAAAAAATAAAAAACTAAACCGTGCAAAACAACTCCTGGAAGAATATTACATTGTCAACCACAGAAACACATTTGATTCTCTTTGTCTGTTGGAGTCTGTGTTCTATTCTGTCTGATTTTCATTTCTTTTTTCTTTTTTAAGATATGTTTTGGGGCTTTTATTGACAGGACAGTAGGCTGACAGGAAACGGGGAGAGAAATGGGGAGTGACATGCAGCAAATCTGGTCGGGCTCGGGAATCGAACCAATTGACCCGCTGCAGGCTGGATGTGGTATGCACCTGGACCAGTAGGCCAGCGGGCGCCCTTGACTTTTCATTTCTAATGAACCATTGATCTGAATCAACAGTTCATTCCACGTTTGCGCCAGGGCGCTGGATTCACTAGACGAGGTAAAGGAATGAAGGAGCTACTGTCATGCCATCTACCCATAAATACCGATAATGAAAACTGCTGCGCTGTGAGATATCGGCTCTGGTGTGCTCCGGTCATAGATCAGTGCACAGTAGCACTCCCTCGTGTGTATTACGATCTGAGTAAAAATACTGGATCTTCTCATTCCTGCAGTTTATCACCGTATAGCTACAGTACCTCCATCTAATGAGAAGAACATCCATGACCCCAGACACTGTGGAGTTAGCTCAGCAGTGGTGTAAAGTAACTAAGTACATGTACTCAAGTACTGTACTTAAGTACAATTTTGAGGTACTTTTACTTTAACTGAGTATTTCCAATTTTCAGTACTTTTACTTCTACTCCACCAACAGCTCAGAGGCAAATATTGTACTTGTACTCCACTACAATTATTTGGAAACTTACTTTGTAGATTTAGATTATTATTACAAAACATACATTAACCCCTTCAGCCCTATATACTGTACATTTCGGCCATTTGAAAATAGCCGATCTACAAGCTCACAATGCGTCACGATGCGACGCACTGTGATGCTTGTAGATCTGCTATTGTGTGCTTGTAGATCTGCTATTTTTTTATAAATGTGTATACATTTGAAAACTTCAAATGTCAAATGGGACATTCTGCATAATGAGCCCTTTCTACTTTTGGTACTGTATTTTGAAGCCACTTTTGTACTTATACTGAAGTACATTTTGAATTCCCAACGTTTACTTGTAACAGAGTATTTCCACATTGCAGGACTCTTACGTAAGTAATGAAATTCAGTACTTTTCCCAACACCATACAAGTTGTGCTTGAAATTATTCAACCCCCTCTGACAAATTCGTTCATTAGTGTAACCACTGTTCCTTTGACTTAGAACATGTCAACTATGCTCAAAACTGTACCTTTTGGAACATTCAGTGTCTTTGCAATTGTTTTATATCCTCTTCTTGTTTGTTTTTTTTACAAATCAATAATCTCTTCTCTGAACTTTTCTGACCATACCTTAAACTTAGCCATGTTTCTAACTGCTCTAAATAGTCGATTGCAGTTGATTACAGATGTTTTCAGGTGTAATTAAGAGTTGAATAATTGAAAGTGAAAGTGGCGTTGAAAGTGGCATTTAGCATTTCATTTGGAAAAAAAAAACACAACGAATGTTACTTTTGAGCTAGTTACATTGTTTGTGTATGATTGATTTATTTCATCCACTTGTCAGTTTGTGAATTTAGCTAATAAACCAGATTTGCAGAGAGAGGGGGTTGAATAATTTTGAGCACAACCGTATATAAGCCAGCCAGCCAGCCAGCCACAGCCTGCAACAGCCAGCCAGCCCACCCCAGCCAGCCAGACAGCCCAGATGAGACTGAACTGAAGGCAGGTGTTACCTGTATTCCAGCCCCCTCTGGAACCGAAACCTTCCACACACAGTTCTGGTTGTTGTCATAAGGCTCCGGGTAGCCAGGTGACAAGATGGTCCCACGGCGGGACGCCAACACACCCCCGCAGGGAACTGAGAGAGAGACACAGAGAGAGAGAGAGAGAGAGAGAGAGAGAGAGAGAGAGAGAGAGAGAGAGAGAGAGAGAGAGAGAGAGAGAGAGAGAGAGAGAGAGAGAGAGAGGAGTGGTGGTGAGAACATGTACACAATGTTTGTGTGTTTAAGGTCGAAACACTCCCACTGGGAGCTGCAGCAGGAGCTAGGTTATAGGAGGTCGCATCTGTAAGCAGCTGCATGCAGCACTTATAAATAGATTTCCATGGAGTTACAGGGCCGGGGTTTTAGTGGGCTGGCGATAGTAGTGGAAGATGTTTTGTTCTTTGGAAGGCATTCAGATCAGGCTTTACCTACAGTATATGTACGCAGTGTTGAAGAAGAACATTTACTCAAGTACTGACAATTATGAGGAACTTGTACCTTACTTGAGTATTTCCTTTTTTTCAATACTTAATACTCCACTACATCTCAGAGGCAAATGTGCTTTTTACTCAATTATTTTGTGGATTTCGATTATTATTGACACACTGGCCAAAAGATGGCGGTGCACTCTAGGGCAGTGGGTCTCAAAGTGGATTCCAGGGACTCTGTGGGTTCCTTTACGGGGGTCTAAATTGACCCATACAAGTCTCTAACTCTAACAGTGTACAAAAGGAACCAAATGAACCTGTCAGGGTTCATTTGGTTCCATTTTTACACTGTCAGAGTTAAGGGGACACCTTGAAATTTGAACGTTTGAGAACCACTGCTCTAGAGTATATAGCATAGATGCCTCGGCGGAAGACTGGTGTAACTTGGAAGAAGACTTGTGTGGTTAAGAATTATACCAACTTATCCCCGCCCAGAAAACTGCTCTCTGATAACCTCGCAATGGCTCGCATCACCAGACTTTCCACCTTGAAGGAAAGCCTGGTATTCGTTCTAAACCAAGCCGCGTGAACCATTTTTTAAAATCCGGTTGGCGCTACGAGTTAGAATAAGAGATAGAATAAGAGATGAACAAACCAAACAATTATTATACCAAAAGAAACTAAACAATTATACCAATTGAAACCAATTCTAAACTAAGGGAATCATTTTGGAGTTCCAGTCGGTGGTTTCCGGCCGCCTGATGACTACAAAATGACATATAGACTACAAAGGTTATTTGTGTTCCCAAACGGATCAGAACCCCCGAAAATGCTATTTGTCCCAGGCTAGCTCTCAGGAGCTCTTTAAAGGGGCACTCCACCACTTTTCAACCTATGTTCATATAATTGGTCCTCACTCAAAAATAGCTTTTTTCTTTTCTTTTTTTTTTCTCAGAGGAGGGCTGTGGGCAGGTCAGAAACCCATCGTCTTGTGACATTATCGATTGCCAATCCAGCTTATAGAAACTGCAGGCTTTCTATTCCTGAAAAGTTGCAATTTTAAAGTGGAAGCCATTGTTCTCGCGATAATAAAAATCTAAATATTTTTTTCAAAAATATCGATTATTTTTTTGGGGGGGAAAATGATGATGTCACAAGACGATGGATTCTGAACTTCCCACAGCTCTCCTAGGAGACTTGGACTGAGTAGAAAAAAATTGTGATATTTTATCATGAACATTAGTGAGGACCTATTATATGAAGACAGGTTGAAAAGTGGTGAACTACTCCTTTAAGTAAACAGATGCAAGTACTTGTTCCACACAGACCTATGCAGGTGGGCAGAGTATCATTCCACTGGGCCAGGTTGTCCGGTACGGTCTCACAGCGTATGGCGGTGGAGCCGTGAAGAACATAGCCAGGGTTGCACTCAAATTGCACTGAGGAGCCCACCGCAAAGTCATTGCCCAGGCGCTTCCCAAAGCGCGGCTCGGGAACCGAGCTGCACTGCGTGGAGCTGGTCCGGGGGACAGCTGGAGACATAAAAAAAAGGAGACATTAAATGGGCATTAAAATGTGTCCATGTCAGCAGTTTGCCATCAAAGCCATTTCCATAGGGAGGTTAACAATCTCTCAATATCCCCTTGTCAACGGGCTGCTTTTCAATCCTTCCACTCATTGTCCCCCGTACTTACTTACTTATACATATTTATACATACTTAATAGTGAGGATTACAAAGACCCTCAACTCCAATGGGGGTGACGGGCTTAAAACGAAAGGTTACTTACAGTAGTGCCTTATGTGAGTTATTTCTGTGTATGTGTGTGCGGTGTGTGTGCGCGCGCGTGCAAGCATGCGTGCATGCAGGTGTGTTCGTGGGTGAGCATGTTATATGTATGTCTAAATGAAACCCATTTAAATGTTTTGAATGGCTACAAATAAATGGACGTTAGTCTGGAAATAAGTGTGTTTTGGTTGCATTCCTCCAACAGCAGTAGAATGCACATCAGACTTAACCTAGTGCAGCTAGACAATTCACCAATGTTAAAACAAGGATACAGCAGTTAGTTGGCTGCATTAGTATATAGTCTGGCCAAGCCAGGCTACCTCAGACTGACCTTGATAGACAAAGTGGAATCCTTTCGCTGTTTCTGGACCCACTGTGGTGAACTTTATGGTAATCTGGTTGCCAGAACTCAGAGGAAGAGATTCACCTAGAGAGATAGAGAGCGAGAGAGATATTGATTTTGATTAATTGATTTTCAAACCACTAATTTTATTCATAAGAAAGTGTGCTACATTAGTACATTCAAACAAACAAACAATCTACTTGTATTGTACCGTATTGCAGTGGTTCTCAACCTTTTTAGGCCATGACCCCCAAAATAATCATACTTTAACTGGGGACCCCCTCCCTGATGAGCACTAAGAGCTGAGGCATTACATTTCGTATAACACAGTTCTATTTTCTGCCTTATTATAGATCGGCTATTTTCTGCCTCTAATATTTGACAATTTAGCCAATATTTAATTTGTCATTTTAGAGGTAAAGTCCTTAAATTGTCACTTTAGAAATGTGCAGATACCCTCTATACACTTAAACGTTATGTTGGTTTGTTCACTGATGAGTGAGAAAACAATGTTGCACATTAAGTTAATCATCTGGGGACCCCTTAAAATAATTTGGGGACCCCCCTGGGGGTCCCGACCCACAGCTTGAGAATCACTGCTGTATTGATTGAGAGATAGAGAAAGAGAGAGAGAGAGACAGAGACAGTGGGTGAGCAGGAGAGAGAGAATGTGGGACAGAATAGCAAGAGCTTGGTAATCTCATCACAACCGAGACAAAGTGGGAGGGAAAACAACGCCTTTTTCAACAGAGTTCCCAGGAACCAAGGAACTTTTTTTTTCTTCAGAGAACTCAGAAACTTTTAGACAACTTAGTTCCAGCTTCCTGGACCAGATTGGTCAGATTGGTCCCTTGCTCCAGACCAAACACCCGTGGTTCAGGGACAATCGCAGTGGAGCCAGAAGCACTCAACGTCACTGCTCAGCAGTGGTGTATGTCTACATTGCAGTATTAAGACTTTTACTAGTAAAACAATTTAGTACTTTTTCCACCACTGCTGCTCGGTCAAGCACCCTGAATCGCTTTGAGAAGGATGCACCATGTTGAAGAGATTTGGCGTAAGAGGGAAATTCAAGAGGAACAAGTGTACATCCCTGGGGGGGACCCTGGTCAATAATTGGATAAATGGCTAAAAACTCATTTGAATAACACAAAGAGGAACACACGACAGTGATGTCTCGAGATAGTTTAATCCCCCACAGCATGCAGAAAACAGCACGCTGGATTTGACAGTAACATTATTTTGAGGTGATTTAGTCGACTGAAATACAGACTGTCGGCACTCTAAACGGCAGCATTTTGATTAGATTGCGGTCAGAGATGGTTTGGAGACAATGGAGAGGCCCATTTGTGTTCCTCCGCGGCGGTTCACTCCTGTGAAAGTCACAGTCCATCTCCATAACCCGCCTGAGAGCCCTTTTACTCTTGCCTTTTCCGGCGTATTCAATCTAATTTGCGACCTCATCTCTCTCCCAGTATCGATGTGGACACCACATTAAAGCAGACCAAAGGGATGGCTTCAACTGGCCCCGTCTCAGTGGACAGGACACCTGCAGTTTGATTTAGTTTTAGCCATAGTCTTTTGAATAGATTTTAATTTAGTTATAGTCACATTTGAAATGTTTTAGTTGATTTTGTCGACAAAATATATTTTGGGGGTGCCTTGATGGCGTCATAAAATGGCAGATTTTACTCTTGTTTGCATGCTGAAAATAGCAGATCTACAAGGTGACAACGCACCGCACTGCGATACATTGTGAGCTTGTAGATCGGCTATGTTTGGCTAAAGTTCTCCTCAGTATAGGGATGCGAGGGTTCAAATTGTTCATTTAAACGAATGATCCTATCACAAAGATTTGGCGGCCCCCCCTGTAGTAACTCTGAGGACCCCCTAGGGGTCCCGGACCCCTTGTTGAAAACCCCTGCAGTGGAGGATACACGATAAACAAGTCATATTGAAGCAATATTGATTAAACGAGCAGCAGACAAACTTGGAACTGGAGCACTATAACGATGTAAGAAAAAGTCCTCCCACTTGATTGGGGGGGGGGGGGGGGGGGGGGAATACAGTTATGGAGGCTCAGACAATGACATGCAAACAGAGTGACACAGCGGTTTCATTCCAGGAAACAAGTGTGATAGGATACTTTGTGCAAATAAGACAGATCTGGTAATTTACCATGCTGAAATCCATCTGCCTAGCTGCTCTATCTGTCAGTCAGCGAGCCTAATAGTCTCTCTGTCTGTCTGGCAATCTATCAAAGCAGTACATTGGTTTTAAAACTTTTTTCATCAGAATTCCAAGGCGTACCTGTATTCATTGTGTGAAAAAAAAGCAGATTTACAAGGTCACCTTGTAGATTTCTTAACCCATTCAGGCCGGGAACACATTTTGCTGTTTGGGAGGGGCTTACAGTACATGTACAGTATGTAGCAACATATTTGTTTTGTAGGCTAATTTCTGATTTAGCCCTATTCTATAGGTTAGGCCTAAATGAATGTGCGAAAATAAATGTTGCCTATAATTACATGCGTAAAACATGGCTGTTATTTTTGGGGGGTGTATAGATTTTGAGTATAGAATTCTGTATTCATTCTTAAATTAATAAAGTAAATCCATAATTCATAACATAGTTGTAAATATTGCAATAATAATGTGTGGTTGCCACAAAATACCAAGACACTCCTGGACTGTCCTCTCGCCGCTCTCGGCACACCGTTTGGGCAGCACTGCATCAAACCATCCTTACCAGAGGCGTAATTTCAGAAAGAAATCAGGAAGGAAAAAGCTTCTAAATCAACTATTTTCACTATTTGTTTTGGGGCGAAAAGATTTTTTTTTTTTAACATGCCTATACTGATATTCCCAAAATATGGATGTTACGTTGAAAGTGGTCACTAAATTAATGGTTGCATACAATAAAACGCATATCTAAATTATAGCGCGTGTCACACATGTAGATGGACGATCATCGGATTAATCTGCAAAAGCAATTCAGAGTTGGGGACGGGGGGCAGCCCTCTTTTCAGAAACCCCCCTACTTAGAAACACCCCTATTCAGAAATACCCCCACTGAGGTTAGGGTTAGGGTTTAGGCTAGGGTTAGGTGACACCTCTATTTAGAATAATGGAAGTCAATCTTCTGAATAGAGGTGTTTCTGAACAGAGGTGTGCATAAAGTAACTGAACTTAAAGACGAACTGCAACGGAAGTTGTCCACTTACTCCACTTCCTTATGGTGACGCAGTTCCTAGTGAAACGGTCCAGGAAGGCAGGATATAGTGCTGGGAGGAGTGTGATTTGACGGTCAAAAAGTAGGCGGGCCATAACAGTTTACAGTTTAGGCATTTAGCAGACGCTTTTAATCCAAAGCGACTTACAAATAACTCATTGAAGACATTAATATGTAAAGACGGCTCAGTGTCACAGCGTCGCTCCTATAGACTGACAAGGCAGCGGCTACGGAAACAAATGTGTGTTCATAGGAGATGAGATGTCGGCCGCGGCTTGTGATTGGCTGAACCGGAGGTAAGCCAGCGCAACACACTGGCTCGGCTGTGCGGAGAGGACGAACAGAGAGGCGGGGGAAGGGGGGAAGCACACAAACCAGCGGCTCGCGGGGAGTAGCTGAAGTTGAAGTTGTTGAAGTTGATTGACACAGGCACCTGTCAAACATTCTGACCCCATGAATTATTAAGTAGACGTCATCACGCATGCCATTTTTGTTTAGGTATGACCATATTATCACTACATATATGCTCTAAACATGTGAAAAACATATTTTTGATTTCACTACATCTTTAAGGTTAAAGACGCCCCTGGTCCTTACCAGAATGAGAGCCAGACAGGGAGGAGAGGAGGGTGTTCTGCTGGGTGGGTCCATCGTAGATCTCCACCACATCGTTCAGAGAGGTCTGGAACATGACAAACTGACCAAAGAGCACTACAGGGAGACAGGACACAGAGAGACAAGCCATTTTTCAAAAATAGCAGATCTACAAGCTCGCATTTCAATAGTTAAAGCACAAAATAATGAGTAATAATGCGTTCCCTTGGGGGGGCCCGCAGTGAATCCTTGTACCCAGTGCCCAGAATTTGGTGCGACACCCCTGCACACACACAGAGAGAGACTGAGCGAGAGAGTATACTGAGTTACGCTATTATCATTCAACGCCACCGCCTGACCTCTCAATGATTAAACTCAATTCGCACT
>NC_137819.1:25546717-25659217 GCF_963921795.1 Nannobrachium achirus
TTTTTCTATTAGATCAGTGTTTCTCAAAAGGGTGTACGTACGTGTACCCCTAGGGGTACTCGGAGGTACAACAGGGGGTGCGTGAGAGATTGTGGAAAATGTAATTTACTGTGAACCTGCTGATTACCTTTTTATCTGTTACTGAATTAGTTATGGTGCTTTATTTCTCATGCAAAAAGTTGTAATCGGGTAAAGTGGGTGCTTGGATTCAGAAACCAGAGAAATGCAACGCGTTGTAAGCTTATATATCGGCTATTTTCAAATAGCTGATGTATATAGTGTTAAAGTGTCTAATATAGTGTAGCAATAATACTAACACCTTCTGGAACCCTCCTCCACAATTACCCATAAAAGTAAAAAAAAAAATCACACTCGTGTGAACTGAGCGGTGGTGTGTGTGTGTGTGTGTGTGTGTGTGTGTGTGTGTGTGTGTGTGTGTGTGTGTGTGTGTGTGTGTGTGTGTGTGTGTGTGTGTGTGTGTGTGTGTGTGTGCAACAGCGCCCCTCCCTTAACATGTGTGGTCAGAAAAGGTTACTGCAGGCTACGGACACGGAGACAGACAGACATACATACCCACACACACGGCCACGTATAGGAGCGTTGTGACCACCGCTCAAAAATACAAATAATAATTACAAAAATATCTATATCTATATCTATATACTGTATATAAAGAATGGAGGGTGAAAGAATAACACTAGTGGGTAAAATAGTCAGCACTGTTTGTGTATCCGTCTCAGCCAGGCGCCATGGCTCACAGGTGTAAGCAGGGGGCAGGGAAGGTGGGGGTGGATGTCGGGGGGCTTACAGAGATGGATGGCATTCGGCTTGTGAGTAGTAGAAATTGCTAAATGGGCTCCCCTGTGCGTAGGCTTCAAGGTAACGTGGTGAGCACAGTGACTCGTCTCTCCACCGAGGCCAGCTGAGTCTGTGATGACTAAACAGCACACACCTGCGTAACCACTTGAGCTCTATTTTACGCTGAGGCGTACGGCGGTGTTGCACGGGGAAAATAGTACATAATATACCGGCCCACTCGTCGTCAGTCTGTAGATCTGCTCTTTTTGCTATTGAAAAATAATCAAATAAATGTTTGCCTGTAATGTAGGATGAGCATATTTTCAGCACCCCAAACAAAGGATCAGCATTGAATCTAGCTACGCGATGCATTGTTTTCATACGTTTTCTTATTAGTTAGGTTAGCAAGTTCATGAACAGAACATGGTAGACGTCCATCATGCAACCTCTGGAAACAATATTATTATTTTAATTGTGGCGAAAACCGGGCCAATGTTGCAGTGAATGTTGGAAACGGGGCCAAACCTGGGCCAAAGCGGGATGGTTGGTCACCCTACTATAATGACACAGCCAAATAGCCTTGGTCATAATGTGCTTAATGAGCTCCACACAGTTCAAAGAGACTCCACACAGTGGCAGAATAGGGCTGGATAGAAACATCTGACCCCCCCCCCAACACACACACACACGCACGCACGCACGCACGCACACGCACACGCACACGCACACGCACACGCACACACACACACACACACACACTCAGGGTGTAAAGACACACTCAGGGTGTAAAGATTCATCTGTGACGTCGATGCATTGACCCAACTACATCGATATCTAAACAGCAACTCATTCTTCTAGTCTGACTTGTTTCGATCTAGAATCAAGCTTTTGCATTGATTGTATCTATCTTTCACAATCCTCGTGGGAAATAACATTTCAACTTGATTCTAGTTCATTCTCTCAAGATGATGATGGTTTGGTACTGTAATTGTGAACAGAGAGTGTCCGGGAGATGTAGAGGGAATTAACCACATGCAGCTTCTCTATTGTGGGGCAAACATTCAGAGAAAGTAGCTGCTCTACAAGCTCATTACGCTCTGCAAGGCGATGCGCTGTGAGCTTGTAGATTGTCTACTTTCGACGAAGATATTTCGTGGAGAGGGAAAAAATAAGGCCAAGCCCTTGGGTACTCCGGTCAGCCAAGTCCCTAGTTTCCATATTCTGGACCAGTGTGTTCTAGGGAGAGTGGCGTCACGCTTTGAACTCGCCGCAGACCGGAAGTGCCGTCTCATGGAGCCGTTCTCATTCTTAGCGAGCCTCTGCTCCTCTCCTGCCCCGTCCGCCCCCATTCTAGCCGAGGTATTTTCACTCGCTGGTAAGTAGACTAAATCACATCTTTTTCACCATGTTAACGCATTCACGGGCCTCTCCAAGGTAGATAACATTATTAAAAGGGTGAAAAAGACGTGATTTAATCTACTTACCTTGCGAGTGAAAATGCCTCGGTTATAATGGGGCGGACGGGCTGAAGAGCAGCAGAGGCTAGCTAGGAATGAGAACAGGCTCCATGCGTGCGCATGCGTAAGCTTCCCACCAGAGAGTAAATAGGCTTTCCACGCTTACTATGGGAGTCGACGGAAGTGTCATAACTCTCTATTTCTACGACACTGTTCTGGACATAATAACTGAACATCCGGGAAATATGCTAACATTTGGTGAAAATAGCAGCTTGTATTTTGGCTATTTGAGATTTGGTGTAGAAGGAAAAAAGGTGGAGACCAAGTAAAGACCACTTGGAGACCAGTGAACGATGAAAATATGGTTTAGGAGGTGCTTCTATATTCTGATAGTGATCATTGTGTGTTTGTTCAGTAACGGGAGTCTCCTTATTGTCTCTCCAGCTCTTTAGTAAACAGAAAACACGTTTTCAGATCTGGATACCAATTTTATCCAATTATGAGAGAAAACTCACATAGGATACAGGATAGACGAGGGCATTTGGAAGTGATGACGCAAAGAAATGAGCAGACAACATTGGACCTGGCTGGAACACTGGCTGGTATTCTCTCCTGATTGTCTGAAAAAGTGCAAACCACCTGAACATGCATATTTTATCTTTATTAAAGAGCAGGATAGACAGGGAGACCCCTGTTGCGATGATTAACCTTTTAACAAAAACATATTTTGTGTTCACCAAAAAATATCACTACTTTTACTTACGTCGTCAACTTTGTTTAACAAATGTTAATCCAACCAGCAGTTGGATCCGCATTTTAAAAGATTCACTATCCATTATGGTCTATTCATTAGTTGCTCATTTGTTAATCTGGTAATGTTATCTATGGAGAGCCCACTTGTAAAGTTTTCATTTTAAATTGTACAGCCACTTGCTGGTGCCACAAGCCCTCCAAAAGTTGAACCCAATTTCCTTCTCATTGAGCATTTGTGTGCGCAGTGTTTCAGACATTTAACAGAGTTCACACATTTTTTATATGCCAGGGGAAAGGCTGGAGGCAGCAGAGACTAATTCAGAGTTGTCAGGGAGCAAGAGACCATTTGTGCCGGTCAGCAATAATGTCTTAGCAGACAAGGCGGTCAAATAAAATGTCTATGTAATTTCCATTGAATCGCTGTGTTTATCATTTGTATCCATAATAAGTTTCAGTGCGGGGCATTCGGTTCAGTACGGGCGTGTACCGAACAAGAGGCAGAGGAAACATCTATTCAGAGTTCCCACACGGACATATCAAGCGAAGGCACTATGTTTGTTTTCCCCGGGAGTGTTGGGGAAGACAACGTCCTTAAATCATATAAACGTCCTTAAATCACTTGAGAACAAGTTGTGCGGGCAGGCGGTGCGGCCTTGAGGCTTGCGTGCCATGCCCGAGCGATGAGCGATACAGCCCGTCATGTTGGGAGCTGAGAGTCAAGAACTTTAAGACCCCCACTAGCATTAAGGTCTCTGCTTTGGGAACACACTTCGGTCTCCCAATGAAATGCAACAAATAAAAGGAGAAAGACACGCGGATAAGACAAAAGCAGCGTGCCGCCATTATTCTACACTTTGCTGAATCATCTGCTTTGCTGTACTGATACATGCACAATGCACATACTACACAGTGGTGGAAAAAGTAAAATATCAATACTGCAATGTAGAAATACTCTGTTACAGAAATCTGAATTTACTTGAGTGAAAGTGCAAAAAAATATTGGTATCAAAATGTACTTAAAGTACCAAAAGTAAAGGTACTCATTATGCAGGAATGACCCATTTAAAGTTTTCAAAATGTATAACAATCTTTTGAAAATAGCCGATCTACAAGCTCACAATGCGTCGCGATGTATATCCACGGGTTTCCAACGCCCCATAGTGCATTGCGCAGACGTTGTACCGAGCTTCCGGCGCCGCAGCCGAGTGTGATTTACAAGCTCACAACGGGTTGTATCTGCGACGCGACGTGAGCTTGTATGTCTGCTGTTAAACCGGAAGTGTGGTCCAAATAATCTCCAGTAAACTCCCGCGGAAACAGGTGGATACTCTCGGGCTGTTTTGTAGTAATAATCAAAATCTACAAAGTAACTAGTAACTAAATAGTTCGCAAATAAATGTAGTAAAAGTAGAAATGTAGTGGAGTAAAAGTAGTTGCTTTACACCACTGCACATAGAGTATACAGAGCTACAGTACAGTGAGCGGAACATGGTAAGCCATGTTCCGCAAACTCACCCTATTTTATGACTTATTTATGAGCAACAGTCTGGCAGAGGGACCTCAGGAGGCAGGGGTGTTGTGACACTACTGTGCCATCTTATCTATTGCTGTGGTTGTGAATGAGCTAGACTGATGATGTGCATGTTCGCTGAGAACCAGCCGATGTCAAGTTGAATATACAGCATATGCAGAATATGAGCCGTGTGATTTTGGTTTTTTAAAAGGTTCCTGAATGGCTGACACAGGGAAACTGTCAGTTCACTGGCTTTAGAGTGGTGCTTTTTCTTTAACCCACTTTGAGAGGAATGTGGGGAAAAGTTCAGTTCTTTAAAATATGTATTTTGTTTATTTTACCCTTTTTTATTATTTTATTCATTGGAGAACTTGGGTTTGCAGCAGCATTCTTCCCACACCTCCCCTCTTACTTTACTGAGAAGTACTCCTCCTGCCTGACAGCTGTATCTAAGGAAATGAAAGCTAGCATTAATATTAACCTCCTTTCCCTTATTAAGTCAAAGCCCCCTGCTTCATAGCACGGTTCCTTCCTGAAGACAACATCCCTGTCTCTCTTTATCTCTCCCGATTGCTGCACTCTTATTCTGCTCTGCCTCCTGGCTTGAACTGATATTCTCATTACCGAGGCCCAGGAATATGACATGACACGAAACTGGATTAAAGCTCCGGCCGTGACTGAGAGATGCAATGGACCCTTTGTCAAGTCCCGCCCATGGTTGTGCTCCTCTTCGCACCCATTGGTTGCTGTTTCTTGGTTGGACAAAAATCCTGTTTCTCCATCCACTACCATTGAAATAACGTGTTTTTCAGTTGCTTCGTATTGATGTTCTGTATATTCAATTATGATTTTAAACTTGGTGTCAGTAAAAAGGAACATCTCACGTGCATTTTTTCTCCAAAAATGATGTTTTGACAAATTCAACATAAACAACCATATAAGGTGGAACCAGGGCAGAACGAGGCAGAAAGAGCCTGCTGGTTGGTCAGTCAGGGACCAACCAGAAGGCTGAAAAAGAGTCCCAACACCACGGTCCAAATAGTAGGGAGACCACCTCCACCTTGTTACAGTATCTTAAATGTAGGTGATATTTGTTTTGTCAAAAAATAAGTGTTAAATAGCTCTATATTCTGAGAGTAGTTATTGTTCAGTAACAGGAGTCTCCCTTTTTAGTAAAGGTTGGGATACCATTTTTTTCCAATCAGGAGAGAGAACTCATATAGGATACTGGATTAACAAATTCAACTCGAAGTGATGAAACCAAGACATGAGCAGACAATTAGAACTGGAACAACATTTTAAGTTGATAATGTGTACTCTCTCCTGATTGTCTGAAACTGGCATGGCAACCCTCCTGAACATTTATTTTCTCTATACTAATGAGCTGGAGAGACAGGGGGACCTGTGTTATTGAACAAAAATGCTAGAGATTATAATCACAATATGGATCTTTTAACAAATAACGTTTGTTTTAACCAAAAATATCTCTTACTGATTTAACTCTTACTGCCACTAGGATGTCTTAAACTGCCATCAAAGTAGCTTAAAAGTAGCTTACCTTTGCGATGTTATAGAAAAATATTCATCCATTATTTCCAAACGCAATCTTTTGTAAAATACAGGACATTTGCAATGAACGCGGCTTGCAAATGTCCCTCGCTCGCACCAGCAGTTTAGAGCATAGAAATGGAGAAACTAGATCCAGGCATAGAACACGACCAGAAAAGTGATTCCGCTGCCATTGTTGTTAATGCGTGGTCGAGATTTGAGACCAGGGTTACGGGAGCTGTTTCTACTGTAGACACCCACAGACTACCCCGCATCTGCTCACAGTGCTCAGAAAGGGTAAAGAACAAACGAAGGGCCTATTAAGAAGCCTATTCATATTTCTCTCTCATCTAGCCTCTGACATAAGCTGACAGGTAATGTTAGAGCACATTGGGGGTTATGTGAAAAACAATTTCCCCCTGCAGAGATATTTCGTTTTGAACTGATTGAAAATAGCTTTGTACTTGACATTTAAACCCATATTGTGAAATTCCATTTCTCAAGAAGTGAAAAACATTTGAAACACAAATATTCTGCACCCATTTTGAGAAATGTTGCATTACCATACAGATTAAAATTACTTAATTGTATTAATTAACCACTTAAACCCTATATACTTAGTTGATCAGAATCCCTTCCATGTTTCCCTCTACACTAAATACAGTATATATGTTTGCGGAAAATAGTATCTCTACGAGCTTGAACTTGCAGATCTGCTGGAACCCAGAATAGGAACGCTATAGGGATCATGTGGTCAAAACAAGCCATGGATTTAATCTTTAACGAGCTTTTATTTCAATTGTGGTTTCATTTCAGTATTTATAGTCATAACAAATTACAAATCCTGTTAAGACGGACATAACTTACTGGGTCACTCTACGAGCAGCAAAGAAGTTTAGATTAGAGGTTGACCATTTGATTTTCCTTCACGTGCTGATTAATGTGAGGCGATAAAATGCCAGATTAAAACTAATCAGCCATATTTTTAGGGGGCGGGGGTAGAAATGAATGGCTGATGACACAGAATAAATATGTTCTCGAGTTCCTGTTTAATTATATTTGACTCACGGCGTGTAGGTTATTGAATTATTGAACAAATGTCATGAATATTTTACAATCCGGAGTGACTGTAACTTTGAAAGAGAATTGCTTTGCCTTCCCCTGTGACCCTGGTTGTCATGACACTTAACAAGGCTTGTTAAGATCAAAGACGGAGAGCAGACAGCTATGAAAGTGGACGGGATTGCATAAGGATGGAGCTTCTACACAGAAAATCTCGCATTGTTCGTGTAGCAAGACTATTTTCCATTATACACAATCATGATTTAGGAATGTATGGTGTGTACTATACTAATTATACTGTATTATATATTCTAAGCAATGATACTGTATACCTGTACGCTAATAGTGCTGTGAAGTATATATTATCGCTTAGAAGTTCCGCTGCTTATCATTGGGGAAGGTCAAACGTATTACTGTTGTGTCCACACACTGTAAATCATCACAGTAACTTATCTTTAGATACCATAGACATTGCAGAATTATACATCTTGAAAACTGTATGGCTGATGTTGCATGTACTTAAGGGCGGCATAGCTGAATGGTTAGGGAGCCCGCCTGGAGGGGGATTGTTGTGCCAGGTTCGATTCAAGGCCAGGGTAGCAATGTCGATGTGTGTCCCTGAGCAAGACTCTTAACCCCTAATTGCTCACACGCTCCTTGTGGGCAGCGAATCAGCTGGGTTGGGCTGAAAATACTGAATTTCCCTCGTGGGACGAAATAGGTATCTATCTATTATTATTATTATTATTATTATTACATTACAGGTGTTGTTTTTATCCCAGTGCATTCTACAGATTTTGGAGGCAAAATATTTCAATGACTGGATACGTATTCCAGTGTTTAATGTTAGATTATAATCTTGGTGTGGATAATTAGTGATCACTTATACAGTACATTCTTGTTTCCTCTCTCTACTGAATTATTTAATGCGGCAAAGGCACTGAAACCGTTCTGGAAGGGCAGGGAAAATGCCATGTTCAACTGTAGTATCCTCTGTAAGTGAAGAATCATTCTACCTTCAGACCTTGTCGGTTATGACAGCTCTGACGACCAAACGTGATAAAAACAGCCTCCTTTCCAAATGTCACCGCAATGATGAGAACCTTTATCAAGCTCAATACCCATGGCAAGAAGTGTCTGGTTGTGTGTGAGATTCCCCTTCTACAAGTACTGCACAAAGGAGCAAATGATGCGAAGCCTGTGGAGCTAGTTCAGGCCAGGGACGTGCTGGCCATTAGGAAAAGGTGGACAGCTCCCGAACGGCCGGTTCATTCCCGGCCAGTCCAGACCGGCCATTATGAAAAAAAATTAAATAAAAAGTCCATTTTGGGGGCTGGGCGGCCAACAAAGTAAATCGTCACTGTTGGGCAGAAACCTCGTATCTCCAAGTTTCAAATTTGTAAATTTTTTCGCAAAGCAAAGCCCTGCTCCATCATACAAAAAGTAGTGAAAACAGCAGATCTACAAGCACACAACGCCTCGCGGTGCGAGGCGTTGTGTGCTTGTAGATCGGCTGTTTTCACTAGTTTAAATCATTTTTAAAATGATAAATACAAAACAAACGGTTTTGGACATACAAGGTTTCCACCTGACAATGACGAAATATAACTCATGTACAGTAATTGGCCCACTGGCTTGTCACTTGTCATGATCTGAAACGGCAAATCTTTGAGTAGCAGCAACGCTATATAGAGAGATCTCTCTCTATAACGCGCAATGAGGGCCTCTCCAACTATTTTTCCCGGGCTGAATCAGGGGCCCAGCACGTCCCTGGTTCAGGCAGACAACTCAAGAGCAGCGCCAAGGAGAGGATCAGTCACGTGATCTCTTCATCTGATTGGTGTGAGCTATTTAAACCTCCCTGCTTACTGCTCATTCTTTTTGCTTTTCTGTTATGCTGCTGCTCTGCTGCTGCTTTGTGCTTAGATCTATGACAGTTTTTTTTGCAATCCTACAATCACCCCAGTGGTGATCCACCTGTGGGCTCTGTTTCTATACGATTGCCTTAGGGAATCGTATAGAAACGAGACAGAACCTTTGACACTGAATATGCATATAGATATTTATGCCATTTCAGTCAGAGTTGTCTGACTGGCCCTTAACACCCAAGGAGCCAAACTCGTTCAGTAACGAGATACGGCCACTGGAGGTCGCTCTGCCAAAAATGAGACAAAGGGTTAATGGTGCAGCATGCAGCTGCGCGCATGTTGTGTTGTCTGTGAAAGACCCTGGTCCATACGTCATAACGTGGCTCGCAGAGAAGCAAAATGACGCGTCTAGGCTGCATTGATTTCTATTCTATGCTGAAACATAAAAAGGGCTTTATCTCTGAATAAGGTGCAAAGAATGCCAGGGAAGCAGAGATCTGCCTGTTTTCACGGCGACACGACACTTTACCGCGATGGTCGGCCCCGGTTTGGATTTTAGTTTCGCGAGCGTTTGTAAACAAATGGATTATCCTCCTCAATCGTCAGTGGACACTCACGTCACACGCACAAAGCTTCCGAGGCTCTTCAAAATTAAAGCGTAAGTGAACGACGGCAGCAGCAACAGCTAGAAATGTTAGAAACCTTGGCTTCCCATGTGTTAAGGAGTGTTCAGAGGAGATCCAGCTATGGCTCTTTTCAACTACTCAACTAAGCGAACATGCAACACCATGTCATGGATTTCACAGGTTCGGCTTGGTTTCAGATAAGGTTATCAGATCCTAATTTGGGCACTGCTTAGGAGGAAGAAGTAACTAGGCAGAGTTTTAGGAACCCATGAGAAAGCAGTGCTGTTGGTCTGGTCGAGCTACATTAAGGTGACGACACTGGAACCAGAAGCTAGAGCAACACAGCACCGGGTCACCGGCGCAAGGCCATTGAACCCCATGCGACCCCCTGGAGGCGAGTCTGGGTACCCGTGAGGCGGCCTGTCCGCAGCGTTGGGACGACTATGTAACATCTTATGAGCGTGTAGACCAGGGTTCCCCAATTAGTTTTCCCCAAGGGCCGAATTATATCAAGGGTACCAAGCCGAGGGCCACAACATTGCAGGGGGCGACGGTGGCGTTCCCGCTACTCCAGCGACAGTTTTCGTCGTTGTCGGGTGAAAATCTTGTACGTCCAAAACCGTTCGTTTTGAATTTATCATTTTAAAAATGATTTAAACTAGTGAAAACAGCCTATCTAAAAGCACACAACGCCTCGCGGTGCGAGGCGTTGTGTGCTTGTAGATCGGCTGTTTTCACTACTTTTGTGCGACGGCCTTGTATGATTTGCGAAAGAACGTACACATTTGGAGATACGAGATTTCCACCCGACAATGACAATATACTAGTGTTGTTGCTGCTCTTATACCACCATTATTACTGGGGTTGGTGTGGGACTGTAGCCGCAAATGGCCCGCGGGCCGCCTATTGGGGAACCCTGGTGTAGACTGTAGATTTTCACAATTTATGAATATGTTTCCAAAACTATATATATAAAAATCTGTTTGTAATGGAAACATAAGAAACATTTCTGCAAAGTGTAAGGTTATGCAAGGTTCTGGTTACCCTTCAGTTGAAAAGAACCATGGTTACACAGACACATATGTACTTGTGAATTGTTCCTCTCTACATGTTGGTCTACTTGTACCATTTTAATGAAGCACAAGTTCCTAATCTATAAAAAGAAGAACACGTTAAAACCACGACGGAGAAAAGAAAACGGGGCGATCTCATTTCTCATTATTAACACTAGAGGCTGTAATTAAAACCTTCCAAGGTGTGAGAGCCTTGGTACAAGATCTTATCTAATGGGGTTTATAGTACAATGTGCATCGATTAAAGAAGTGAAAAGGTTTCTTATGCTCTTTTATACTGTGAGCGCGTGTGCCTGTGTGTGTGTAGGCGCACTCGTGCACACATGCACGTGTGTGTGTGTGTGTGTGTCAGTAACTTACCAAACTCTCTGGGAACAGATATAGAGTAGACACAGCTGTGTCCAGAAGTGTAGTTTCTGGGGAAGTTTGGTGATAAAACCGTTCCTTCTGTACCTGTGGACCGACTGCCACACGGCGCTGGAGGTGGAACGTACACGCAATCACACGCACGCACGCACGCACGCACGCACGCACGCACGCACGCACGCACGCACGCACGCACGCACGCACGCACACACACACACACACACACACACACACACACACACACACACACACACACACACACACACACACACACACACACACACACACACACACACGCACACGCACACACAGAGAACAAATGTAATAGATTAGATGTGTGTGTGTGTGTGTGTGTGTGTGTGTGTGTGTGTGTGTGTGTGTGTGTGTGTTTTGCAGACATGTCTAGTTGAACAATGTAATTATCTCCACAGTGAACTGTTCATGCATGGTGACTGTTAATAGACTCCACTCTTTATTAAGTGTGTGTGTGTGTGTGTGTGTGTGTGTGTGTGTGTGTGTGTGTGTGTGTGTGTGTGTGTGTGTGTGTGTGTGTGTGTGTTACCTTGACAACAAGATAATGTTCTCTTTCACACCATGTGTGTATGAACGCTAATTAACGTGGGCGTGTGTGTGTGTGTGCGCGTGTGTGTGTGTGTGCGTGTGTGTGTGCGTGTGTGCACAATATAGGCCTACTTTACGTGCATGTGTGTGTTACCTTGACAACTTGGTAAAACTCTATTCCACCCTGGTCGGCCGTCATCTCCCATACTGCAGGTCAGAGTTGAGTAACCCTTGGAGAAACAAAGACGGAGATAGAAATCACACACCTCTATCTCACACACAATGTGAGTTCAAGCTAGCCTGGCGCTGCCAGCCTCTTTCACACACTTCCTTCCACCACCAACAGGGGGTGGTGTTGCAGTCTGGAACGCCAGGCTAAGTTCAAGCACCCTTGAAACACCTCCAGAACCAAAACACCTAAACCAGATGTTATGCCGCGTTCACACTAGCAGCGACTAAAGCTACAAAACAGCCACGCGTGGTCAGCTACACCAGTGGTTCTCAAACCTTGTATTTATTTCTAGGATCCCTATAACTCTGAGAGTGTACAAATGGACCCGTAAGGGTCCATTTGGTTCCATTGCAGACCTGTAGCGGTCGATTTGGAACTCTCTCGAGGAAACCTGAGGGCCCCCTGAACCCCACGTTGTGGACCACTGAGCTTGCCTGGCGTTGCCAGCCTCTATCACACACTTCATTTTGGGAAGAGAGTCTGGGATTTCAGGAAGAGCTTTCATTTCTGGGGGGCGAGCTAAAGCCTATTGACGCAAGCCCCAAACCACATGCCCCAAGCATACAACCCTGATTGGCTAAGCCTTGAAGCTGGTTGAGGAAATAGAATCTCAATGGATCGGTTCCAGACCGTACTACAACACCACTACCGCCAGGGGATGTTGTTGTGTTTGGTCTGGTTTATTAACCAGGCAACCACTGAGCCGTCACAGAGATGCCATTAACGTGTTGCTCAACACGTCACCAAGCGGGCATCCGTGTGTCGGAGAAAGCGAGAGAGACGCTTCACTGCGTCATTGTAGAGCTGAAAAAAGGTTTAAGCCAGCACAAACATATTTGAGCGGCGTTAGCCCCTTCGTGTCACACGCGTCATGGCGCTTGGCTTCCACTGCAAATGATATGCAGCATGTCGCTTTGTGGCTGCTCGTCTGAACACACGCAGTGTGTCAGTGCTGTTGAAGTCGTGCGGTCGCTGGTACCTGCAGAACGTATCCGGCCTCGCAGTAGAAGGTGACGGTGGAGCCCAGCTTGTAGTCGGAGCCCAGTCTGGTCCCGTTCAGCACCACGCCAGGGTCGAAACACGACTCCCTCAGCTTGGCTGGAGGGAGAATGGACCGGGGAGAGGGGAGAGAGAGAGAGAGAGAGAGAGAGAGAGAGAGAGAGAGAGAGAGAGAGAGAGAGAGAGAGAGAGAGAGATTAATGTGCGCGGGTAACGTTCCATATAATAACAGTAACGAATTTCACCCACTTCTGTACACCTGTAAACCAGCGATATGTCACAATAAATTAACACAGTGGTTCTCAACCTTTTCAGGCCGCGACCCAAAATAATCATATTTTAACTGGGGACCCGTCCCCACCCTGACGAGCACTAAGAGTTGAGGCATTACATTTTGTATAACACAGTTCTATTGTGAAAATAGCAGATCTACATACTGTACTCACAACACCTCGCGTTGCGAGGCGTTGTGAGCATGTTGTGAGCACGTAGATCGGCTATTTTCACAATTTCTGCCTCTAATATTTGTCAATTTAGCCAATGTTTAATTTGCCATTTTAGAGGTGTTAAAAAGTCCTTAAATTGTCACTTTAGAAATGTGCAGATACCCTCTATACACTTAAACGTTAGGTTGGTTTGTTTACTGTTAAGTGAGAAAACAATGTTGCACGTTAAGCTAATCATCTGGGGACCCCCCCCCCCCCCCCAAATAATTTGGGGACCCCCCTGGGGGTCCCGACCCACAGGTTGAGAACCACTGAATTAACAAACAGTGTCTCCTCCTGTACGTACCTTTGTATTCCAAATGAAAGCCGGTGTAAGACACGGATCCGTCGCTGCGGAAGGCTAAGTGCATGGTGTTGGAGCTGCTCTCTATTCGCTCGGGCAGCTTGCTGTCCTGGAAGCTACCGATGAGGGGACTGTTGCTGTCCGGACCGTCGTAGATATACAGGAAGTCATAGTTAGGCTCAATGCTGAAACTACAGACACAAGGGGGAGAAAATAAAGAGGGAGAAAATGTAGAGAGGGGGAGAAATGGTTAAATATTTAGACAGCAACTTCCCTTTTTACTGATACTTGAAGGTGCCCTCCACACTACAGGCGGTTGCCGTCGGGGCTGCCGCTAGGATCAGCGGTGGCCGCACCGCGGTGAGACAAAAACACACTCGCTCAGTGAGTAAACGCCGCGCGGTATTTCACAAAGATGAACACAATCCATCTCTCACCGCCCGCGTACGCATGCACAAACGAGCACGCTCGCGGGGGATTTCACGGGACCACGCCCGCTCGCCTCGCCGCCCCAAAACTTTGCTGCATGGCTGAAAAAGCCGCCCGCCTCCCATTGAAAATGAATTGCTAGGAGGCGGTGACCGCGCGTAGTGTGGAACCCCCTTAATAGTTTTTCAATGTTTGTAATTATTGTTTTCACTCAGTATCCCAACCTTTCACGTCGCCTGCTTAGTGGGTGTCTCAGATGCTTTAGACACACCTATTTAGCAGAAACATTTACAAGCAGAAATTGCTACCGTGCGGCTGGGTGTGAATTTGGCATAATCAAGCACCTTGTCAAGCAAAGATTTTATGTTATGCGAGCGCTTCGTTGGATGAGCAAATGGATTTTCAACATGTTCTGTTGATGTGGTTTTAACCAGAGCCATTTAAGGAGAGTTGCGTCACCTCCATTGACTTCTTCTACACACTTTAGGCTTCTATTGGCGAATAGTGACAAAGTGTTGAACCAGGAAGTTTACGGAATGCATTGGAGTCTATGGGCGTTTGTCACTATTTCGAGTTACATAAACTGCGTGACCGGCACTGTTTTCTGCCCCCGCAATGGGCGCAACTCTCCAATAGATGGCTCTGGTTTTAGCTAACTCCGTCGAAGCTGTTCACCTGATGAAGGCCAACGATAGGACGTAGTCAGAGTTGACAGCGATGAGCCAATCACAGTCCTTGGAGTGCGGGTAGGGGTGGGGGAAGTTTGGAGACAATATAAACCCATTGGAGCCAGTTAGGTTCCCTCCACAAGGAGCTGCAGGGACGGACACACAAGAGAGCACAAAAGAAGACATGATGCTTTACTGTTTTTTGAAATATAGTCAGTGATAAGAACAGGTGATGGAGAACATGAAAATGTTCACGTTCTGTAAGGATTGGTGCATTTGTATAGCATTGTATCTCCATGCAACTTGCTTTTGCCTTTGGGATGGAGTGTACAAATGATGTCTTTCACATAAGAATATGTCCATCTTTTTTAAAGTTTTAGAGTAACCGATTATTTTACCACCTCTACATTCCGCTTGTACTGTTAACAATCTGGTTAAATAATAAAGTACTCAATCTAAATCTAATTAGTACTAGTACCAGTACTAATACTGGTACTACTGTAGTACCTACCTCTAGGGCAGTTTGGAACATACCGTTGCTCCAGGGTGCTTTGGCTGTGTTGATGGTAGCAGAAATAACCACTTAAATCCTATATTCTTGGTTGACCGTGGTCCGCCAGAGCTCTATACTACTAAGTACACTAGTGTTACTCTCTACAGCAGGGGTCTTCAACGTTTTCAGGCCAAGGACCCCTTTGTTGAGAGAGAGATGAAGCAGGGGCCCCCACAACCTGTTCATAGATCATCAGTCAATCATCAGTGTATTTTGGATTCATGTCAATTTGTGTTTTGAGATATTTAACCACTTGAACCGTCAATGCTTAATAAACTTGACCTTTCACTCTGTACTTAGTCTGCTCTTTTCTCCCTCTAGACCAAAGATCTTTGTCGAAAATAGCCGATCTACAAGCTCACAACGCCTCGCAGCGCAAGGCGTTGTGAGCTTGTAGATCCGCTATTTTTGGCTAAAGTTCTCTGAATATGAACACTAGGGTTCACGTTGTTAATATAAAAAGGATTGGAAGATTTGGAGGACCCCCTGTAGTAACTCTGAGGACCCCCTAGGGGTCCCAGACCCCCTGTTGAAGACCCCTGCTCTACAGTGTAGAGTCTACATACCAAATCTCATATAAAATACAGCAGCCGCATTACAATGTACACAGATCTGCTATTTCCACTGAATGTTGGCCCCAGACCAGGGATGCTAGGGTTCATGGGGTTGATCTGTCACTCACCTATGCAGACGGGCGGGCTGGGCTGCCAGTAGTATCTATTATCCACCTGTATACAGGTGATCTTATCGTCTCCCTGGAGCTCGTAGCCTGGGTCACACTGAAAAGACACCGAATCCCCCGGCTCACGGCCGTCTCCACTACGGCTGCCATTCATGGGCACTCCGGGATCCCGACACGCTGTGGCTACTGAACCTGTAGGGCGGAGGAGAGCAGAGGAGACAGAATATTGAACCTGTTCTTGTAAAAAAAACATAGGTTTTAGTGCCATACAAATAGCCTATACAAGAAAGTAGCCTCAAGGTTGTTTACATACGTCAACAAGAGAACAGGGTTGTGGTTGTTGTATATCGGGCTACTTTGACCTAGGCCTGTCCCCGACTAAGGATTTGTATAGTCAAATCTGATTGGCCAAATATTGCCTACAGTATAGTTGACTGTCAGTTGACTATAAACAACCACAGGAAGATTTGCATGATTTGATGAGATTGGCAGTGAATCAGACCAATCAGTCTAACTGCATGAAATAAAAAATGGTATGCAATAGAGGATCGTTCCATTTAGGCTGTGGGGGGTGCTTAACATACAGTATACTTGCTTGGCATGATAGATATCCTTTTTATTTGTTAACAAATTAGGCCAATCTCTCATCATTCAACTTAAGAGATTGGTAGTCGACTAAGACTCCCTCGATCGATTAGTCGACTATTCGGGGTCAGGCTTACTGTTATAGTACAATTTATTTTAGCATTGTTGTTTATAATCCTTACAGTTACTTACTGGAAAACTGAATAGCGAACCCAGACTTGCTGATGTAGAAGTCAGTCTCAAACTGGATGGTGACGGTGTTGAGTGTAGAGTGGAGTCCCTCGGGCAGCAGAGAGCCACTGAGCTCCGACAAGGACATCTCGTTCTCCGCTGGGCCGTCCCAGACCTTCAGCATGTCATGGCTGGCCTCGGTGTCGAACGCCAAGAACTGGAGACTGTAATTCACCACCACGAGAAAGGCGATTTTTTAGTTGTATTGATATTAATCAATCAAACATTATTAAAGACACATGGTCCATATAGCAACCACAGCAATTCATAATTGCGACCGTTAGGTCGCAGTTACTATCAAAACCTCCACCAGCTGTCCCTCCGTCCATCAGTCAGTATGTCCGTCACGTCACGTCGCGTCACGTCACGTCACGTCACGTCACGTCACGTCACGTCACGTCACGTCACGTCACGTCACGTCACGTCACGTCACGTCACATCACATCACATAACACTTTTGTCCCTATTCTTATCTCCGCCACCGTTGCCCCTACTATCCATGCCAAACTTTGCACACACACTCCTTGGATGGCAAATCACAACCCCTGATTTCTCACATGGCCCTCTTCCCACCATCAGGCACATTTCTGGACACTGCTCCTACAGAGTTTGCCCTAAAATCATGCAAAGTGGTACACAGTATCTCTAAAGTCATGTCATCAACATGGATCTGTCCCATTTCCCAGATTCCCTCCTGATTGGCTACGATTGCCTTCTAAAGTTTGTGTACGCGACTTGACGGTCGCTTATCCCCCGATTAGGAAGTCTTACTGGTGTTGTTTCACTAAATTAAGGATAGCAAAAGTTAGTTTTCCAAACCAGATGAATTAAACTTAAACTGATTCACATTTTAAAGCTATACTATGTAACTTTTTTAATAAAACAAATCTTAAAATTGTCCTAATTATTAAATCTCTAAAGTTTTAGAACACCCACTCTGTTCATTTCAGCTCCCAAAGCCTTTTCTTTATATGTGTTCTACTGAGCCCTGGTGGCCGTGGCCGGGGCTGTTTTTCCTGGCAAAATTACGTCATATGCATCATTCTGTACACGTGTCTCCCTACCGGCCAATCAAAGCCCAGATCATACACTGCCGAGCTCTTCAGGAAATGGGTGGGTGACGTGACGTAACGTTTTTGCTGTCCTCGGTGTCAAACATGTATAAATAAAAAATATATTTGTCAAAAACCTTCTGAATATTGTGCAGGACCTTAAGCTTTATGTGAACTTACTCAAGATTAAAACATTTCTTTCCTCATTTCTTCAGAATCTTCAACCAAACATGGCAAAACTCATATGGTGTGACTGTCCTGACCTGTTTCTCAAAGTGGGAACTTGAATAAAACTAAGAAAAAGAATTGCTAAAAATCATTTGAAAATGAATTTAGGCTAAAAAAAATGTCTATTTTGAGCCTATATCTTTTCAAAGTCAAAGCATAATGTTTTCAGTCATTTCTGATCAAAAACATTTTGTCCCCCAACCCAAAATCATTTGGTGTGACACTAGTTTGGAAAAATTAAACAGGCAATTATTTGGACACCTATTGGCTAGAGAGGTCCTTCTTCTGTAAGGCTATTCAGCACTCCCAGCACAACTGCAAGACAGGTGTCTGAGGTGAGTTATGATTTTAACATTTTCATGAAATGCCATCTTGTTGAAACGTTGACAAACTCACCATTCTGGATGTCTTTTGGTGTGACACCTTTTCTTTAAAAAAAGCTTACGTTATTTGAAGTTTTGGTCATATTTCCATGTAGATCTAGGCTGCTTTGTTATAGCTAGCATGTTGTTAGCATGCTAATGTGTACATAGTAGCCTCAAGGTAAACCTAAATGGAGAAAACAGTAATATGGTGTGACACTTAATCATATGGTGTGACATGTCTGCTTGTCACACCATATGACTTGACTGTCACACCATATGATTTATACTGTATTTAACTACAGATATAACAACAAATAACAAAGTTCCATGTTTCTTTTGTACATTTAAACATTTGTTTTAAACATTTTTACATAAAATGTAATTTAGCTTCATTCAGTGATACTTCAAATTCATCAGACAGAGCAGAAACCCCTTCACAGAAACCTTAACATATTGTTTCAATCTAAACAATATTTTCTCTTTGTCTTAAACTATACATTCCATTTTCTTTTGTCAGCTGGAAAATGACAAGTGCTGAGAGAACGAGAAAGTACAGGGAGAAACTAAACAATGACCCAGCAAGGAGAGAGGAGCCAAAGGGGCGAGACTGCATTTTCTACGAAGAGCAGGAGGTTGTCTGTGGCATAGCAGAACCGCAACAAGGCAGCCGGTTTGCTACCCTCACCAAATACGACTGGCTGATGTACAATACAGTCTAAATGTATAATCTAATCTGATCTAATACTTTTGTACTTTCACTCACTGGACTGGACAGTGGACAGTGTTAAGGTAGGACCCGAGACAAAACTAGCGAAAATAGCTGATCTACAAGCTCTCAACACGTTGTGCTGCGAGAGCTTGTAGATCAGCTATTTTCGGAGTTGCGCAACCCAGCACTCTTTAGCTAGTGGAGATGTGGTGTAATGTCATGATTCCTAATTATATTTGTTCAACACAAAAAAATGCTGTGTTCAAGTTCAGGAGACTTCGGAAAAAAGCAATTTACCTGAATGCTGAGTTCTGTTTCCACTAATTGGTGTTAATAAAATGTTGCCTTCAATGCCTTGGCTCCAAGTGTGGCTATGCGCCTTATTGTCCCTTTAGGATCCTTCTGCCGTGGGCCGGCAGAAGACTTAGGTGTGCGTAGCATTCCTGTGCACATCCTCATCATCCATCTACTACTACAATTCTTTCTTATCCCATGTTAAAGCCCTACAATAATATCCTGTTCAGAAATATTAAGGCCATGTTATCCTGGGTAATTGTTTAATCAATCAGTAAAGTTCAGTACTCACTAATAGGTAGGTTAAAACACAGTTTGCTTTGACACATGAAGATATGATCATACGGTGTGACACTAAATCATTTGGTGTGACATTCCAAATAGTGAGAAATCATACCTTTATTAATGATTAAACCAAAAAAATGTTTATGGATTACATAGAGAATATTATCAGGAAGAGTCACAAATATTTGTGTAATTTTAGAGAAAGTTTTGACAGAATACATTTAAAATATGTTGTAAGATCATGAACATGGGCCTCACACAGAGTGTCGATTATGAAAAAAATATACAGATATAATGAATTTTCAAAAAACTATAGTGGATCACTGGTTAGTTATGATAAAGGACTTTGATAAAGTGAGTAACTTAAGAAAGATGTACTCCATTTTCATTTTATGAACAATTATTTTCATGTCACACCATATGACGATTTTAGGCACAAGTACAACAAACTGCTGAATAAAGTCTGATTCCAATAAAATATCTAAAAACAAAATGTATTTCCATAAGGTTGAGAGTGAGTAGAACAAAAGTAAATAACCTTTATGCCTGCAATTTAAAGTTTTTTTAAAAACACATTTTTTGGGGCGTCACGTCACTGACCCAAATACACTGCAGTGTTTACAATGGGCTAGGAGTCTAGCATGTATCTCCCCAACCGAGGCTCGTAGAGGGACACGAAAGACCTCTATGGATAGGTCTCGGCGAGGCGAGGCGGACGCGGTGGTCTGAAGGCCTGGTCCGTGGCGAAAAACGGCCGAAAAACGGCCGAAAAAACGGCCGAAAAAAGCAGACGCGGCCGCGGTTTGCTATAACGCTACTGACCACTAGTTGAGCAACTTACACAGTATAGCTTTAAATATAACATTTATATCCAAAACCCCCTGGCATTGTTGGGGTAGACACGTCTGGAAGGCTGATCAAGGCAGTGGGATTCACATAACTTTCAAACAGTAAGTGAGAGAGGCTTATTTTACCTCACAATGTTTCCAGAGTCCACCTCGATGGTCCAGGTGCAGCGCAGGTTGTTGTCGTAGGGAAACGGGTACCCGGGAGAAAGGATCCTCCCTGAGGACTCTCCTTTAAAACGACCGCCACACTCCGCTACATTATGGCACACAACATGCATTCACGCGCACACGCACATGTTTGGGGGATGAGAGTGGAGATTGGATATTGTGTTAATAATACATTTAAACATACAAACAAATAAGATTTAAAAAATGTACAGTATATGCATTTGTGTTGCTCTCAAATCTGTCTGTATGTCTGTCTATCTGACTGTCTGCCCTCTCTCTCTCTCTCTCTCTCTCTCTCTCTCTCTCTCTCTCTCTCTCTCTCTCTCTCTCTCTCTCTTTCTCTCTCTCTCTCTGTCTCTCTCTCTCTCTCTCTCTCTCTCTCTCTGTGGGAGGCAGCCTATTTGCATGGCTATGGGAATGTTGACATGACAACAACATGAGTTTAAACCAGGCATGGAGAACCGAACCATTCATCTACACAGAGCGATGCGTGTTTGTATACATGCACACAAGTGTGTGTGTGTGTGTGTGTGTGTGTGTGTGTGTGTGTGTGTGTGTGTGTGTGTGTGTGTGCGTGTGTGTGCACGCGCGTGTGTTGCATTTGTTTCAGTGCACGTGTGATATATGACAGGTCAGCCCCGCTATCTGCCTTGCCGCGGTGTTTTATCTAGCCAATCACATCCACTCAGCACACCTCAGCGGCCAATGAATAGTGATTAAGCGATGCCCACGGTGACAAATGGCACGGGAACTAATCTAACTCTGCGGTCCCTTCACAGTCACACAACCCCGCAATAAGACACACACATACACAGACACACACACACACACACACACACACACACACACACACACACACACACACACACACACACACACACACACACACACACACAGACATTTACACAAGTACACACATGGATTGAAGAGGAGAGAGAGAGAGAGAGAGAGAGAGAGAGAGAGAGGGCTGGGGAGGCGAAAAGCGCTGAGTCAGCGTTGCTCCCCGAAGAAACAGCGCCTATTATATCACAGGAAATAATCACACTATCTTTCTCTCTCTTTCTCTCTCTTCTTCCTCTTTAATATCTTCACCTCTTCCTCCTAACTTCCTTTTCCCCCCAGTGGTTACTTCCCCCCCCCCCCCCCCCCCCCCCATCCCCCCATCCAGATGCCTCAACTCCTTCACTAGAATATTCTATAGCGGTAGCAACAGGAGGGATATTAACACTGGGGAGTTGGAAGAGGAGGGGGGAAAGCAAGCAGGAGAGAGGAGAGAGCGCGACGGAAAGAATGGAAATGAAGAAGTGGGACGAAGGCGAGCGGATAAGTAATAATACAGTAATAAGATACGAGGCAATATGATATTAAGACTGAGGGGTTGACTCGGGTCAAAGCCAGCCATTGCTTAATCCATTTAGGCTTAGAATTATTGAATGCTTTCACTATTGAAAAATAGCAGACATACAAGCTCACAGCGCGGCACCGAGTGCCGCGCTGCGAGCTTGTAGATCTGCTATTTTTTTTTAAATCATGAACATTTGTGCAAATCTTTGTATATCTCATTTTTAAAGTGAACATTTGTAACTCAAATATTTGCTCCCTGATACAAAATATTTTGATTATACATATAATTCTAGGGGTCCTTGACATGAAAGAGAGTTTGAGAACCACCGACGTAGAAACATGTGTTTTTCAAAAAAACCTTAGAAGGATTTAGAAGACACTTATAGAATCGGGTCAAAATCGGGTCAAAATTCAAATGTACACGATTTAAAAAAATATCAGATCTACAAGCTCGCGGCCGCGCTGTGAGCTTGTAGATCTGCTATTTTTTAATAGTTAAAGCATAAAACAATAATACGCAATAATGCGTACCCGTTCCGAACGGCTTAAATATAAAGTCGGAGAATATCATGAAGCCAGCGGCTTTATGACTGTTTCATTATTGATGTTGGAGGAGAGAGACAGACTTATTAGACTGAATCAGATAGCAGGGAGTGCTGGAGCGGGGCTAAAAAGGAGGAAAGGTGCTTAAGGAAGAGAGAGGGGAAAATTGGGTTAGCAATCCAACAGCTCTCATTTGAGCGCCGATGGCGGCAGCCATTTTGTGTCTTTCCACGCGAGGTCTTCTACACCAGGGGTTTTCAAACTTTTTTTTTGACTCAGGGCACCCCTGTAAATAACTTTTTTTTCATCCACGGCACCCCTGAATTACACTGTTCATGTTTACATCTTACATACCTGTTGGATAAATATCCGTTTCCATCAGAACTGACTGAAAATAACATTATACTTGACGTTTAACCACTTGGACCCCAGCATGCCTATTCTGGGGGGAAGGTTCACCAAAAATAGCTGATCTACAAGCTCACAACGCGTCATAACGTGACGCGTTGTGTGCTTGTGGATCTGATATTTTTGGTGAAGAGAGTTGTCGTAGATAGAAAAGAAACTCATCAAGTACAGTGCAAATCAGGTCTGTTTTACTAACATAGTGAAGTGATATTGATGTAGTGATATTAATGAATTCCAAATATTATCAAATTATCTCGCCGCACCCCTGGACTGGCATCACGGCACCCCAGGGTGCCCCGTCGTCACCCACTTTGAAAACCCCTGGTCTACACACATACTATTTGGCCGAAGTTGTGGCTGAAGAAGCCACACCAGGTGAGCCCCGTTCAGTTCGTTTGAACTTTCTCTCCCAATCAAGAGATTAAAACACAGCCTTTGTGACCGGCGCTCAATGCTGCTGCCAGCAGCAGAAATGAAAAGTGACACCGGTATGGAATCACATTATGACAAATTGGGTTTCTGCAGTGCAGAACGGCCGAGGCACACTCTTTGAGTGACATATCAGCGACGATTCTCGGCTGTTTTAAATACCGCAAATATGTTGCGTTATCTGTGAAGTCGGGAAACAATGTGTATGAGCCACTTTCAACCCGGTGTACCTGTTTTGGGCATGCCATTATGGGGCTAAATATAATACAAAATATAAATATATAATTTTTTTAAACATGAGCCAAACATTGAAAACAGCCGACCCACAAACCGACAAGTAACAAATAATCCCCTGTAAAAAGTTGGTGGTTTGTCTATGATCCTATCAGAATGTGAAAAAGAAACTTGAAAAAGACTGCAAGGTCAAAGCGTCGTTCTGGTGCTGCTGTGAATAAAACTGGAACATTTTAAAAGTGAGTTGCGAAAAGGAAAAGGTCTACATTTTTTAAAGTAAAAGTATCACTACTGCAATGTAGAAACACACACAAGTATTGGTATCAAAATGTACTTAAAGTACCAAAAGTAAAAGTATTCGTTATGCAGAAAGTCCCATTTCAAGTTTTCAAATGTATAAACATATACAGATCTACAAGCTCACAATGAGTCGCATCGCAACATTGTATGTTGTCTATTTTCAAATGGCCCGAAATGAAGCTGAAGTGGTTAATGCATGTTTTGTAATGAAAGACATAATCTACAAAGTAACTAGTAAATAAGATTTCAAATAATTGTAGTGGAGTAAGTGGACAAGTGTACAATATTTGCCTCTGGAGTAGAAGCAAAAGTATTTGGAAATACTCAAGTAATACCGCAACAAATACCTCAACATTGTACTTAAGAACAGGATTAAAGTAGATTCATTGGGACTCCTGAGGAGGACAGAGTTTGTTTGTTGTGTGATTTGGTGGAAATTGAAAATGAGGTTCATTTCTTGTTTTATTGTCCATTATATGATGAATTAAGACATAGATTATTTGGTAAAATGTAATCTATTTGTGTTAACTTTTTTTGGTTGGATATTATGAAAGACTTGAATTATGTTTCAGTAAAGGTATTTTCTTTTTGGCAGATTGTGTGTGTAAAGCTTGAAAAAAAAGACAAAGTGTTTTGTATGCGTGAAGGACAGTTTGAAAAACAGTCTTTTTGTTTCTTTGTATACCTGTATGGTACCAATGAAGTGATTTATATGTATGTGTCCTGTAAGTCCATGTGGGCTGGGCACCTTTTTGGTGCACGACACGAAAATAAATAAATCTATCTATCTATCTAAAGTAAATGTACTCAGTTACTTTCCACCACTGCTTCTTGCCGATCAGAACATGTTCCTCAAGGTGATTTGAGGGCACACGGCCGTGGCTAACTCAAAAGTACCATGATGCACGTGACAGCAGTGTTTTATTTATTTTATTGCTAAGCACTGAGCAGAGAGCCGGGGTGACTGGGAACACAGTTTGGAAGGAACGTTGTGCCAACATTCTAAAACTGTTTATCTATGATTCAGAGGGCAATGGCAGTAGATTATGAGTTGTGTGTGAGCTGCGTGCATGCGTGTGCCTGTGTGTGTGTGTGTGTGTGTGTGTGTGTGTGTGTGTGTGTGTGTGTGTGTGTGTGTGTGTGTCTGTGTGTGTGTGTGTGTGTGTGTGTGTGTGTGTGTGTGTGCGTGCGTGCGTGCGTTGGCGAGGAAGGGTCAGATCAGGTTTCGAGTCGGCTGTAGGCAGACTATTAAGAGGTTGAGTTATCAATGTAATATTCAACAGACGTGATTTACAGTGTGCCAATGGTGAAGCGGCATGGCAAAATAAATCACCATTATAGCTTAGCTCACGCCATCATCATATATCCATATCTGTAGTGAGAGCTTTGCCGTCAGCCGAAGCTCCGAACTCGGGGGAAAAAGAAATCACGCCGGTCGCGACGAGCTGCTGTGAAATCAAGTCAAGACGAGACAAATTCAATTATGAGACGCTTTTTAGGGAACAGATTGGTGAGTGAGTCCTTTTCAGACGAACAAAGGACATAATTACGGTAAAAAATTGGACAGGGCTGCGGCGTAGCCAACACAGACGTAGAGATAGAGGCAGTACAATGGGCTCAGTGTTAGATGCGCTGTATCTGTGTGTGTGTGTGTGTGTGTGTGCGCGTGTGTGTGTGCGTGCGCGGGCGCACATGCGGAATCAAAGGGATAATAATAAGGAACAGGCTGGTGCAGTATGAAAGGCATTGGGCAAGATTATAATCCACACAGTACAACACAAACATTCTTTGATCATCCTTCTTCATTTCAAGGACCCCCGGTTTGATACGCATCAGGCCACGGACCCCCATTTGAAAAAATAAATCTTATCTCTGGGACCCCAATCTAGATTGTAAATCAATGGCAGATCCCTTATACTGTATTTCTCACAATAGATATTTTATTATATTAGAATTTCCTCTCTTACTTACTTATTATTATGTCTAGGATGTTGCACAATTTTTTCCCAACATTTCTCTGCTCATGTATAAGTTGGTGACAAATAAAACCTTATTGATTCAATTTGTACACTTAGTTACAGGGTCCATTTAGCTGGTACCCCCTGCAACACCCTCGAGGACCCACTGGGGGCCTCCGGACCGCATGGTGAAAACCAGTGAACTGGAACTGTTGGAAAGGCTCTGCCTGTACTGTCATTGTTTACTGCAGATAGAAGGAAATAATGTGCTTTCCTGAATAGTGTGAGAGGAGAGATCATACTACCCAGACCAAGGGAATCAATGGTATTGTGGGTCAAGCCCATGTCATTCTTTGTAATTTGGATCTAGTTCTTTGCAATCGATATACAGTTCGCACGAGCTGGGATCGAGGGTAATGTGGTCATTCTTTCATTTGATTTGTGCGTGCATGTGTGCGTGCGTGCATGTGTGTTATATTCTAGCTGTTGGTTTTGAAGAATCCACTCGTCCGAGATAGTTTGCCCTCCTGGCCCCCAAGCTGTGGAATAAACTCCCTGTCGCACTTAGAACAACGGACTCACTCGCTCGCTAGCTTTCGCTGAAGACTCACCTTTTCAGACTCCACCTAAACCCATAGCACTACTGAAACACTCAATGACCATACAGGAAGCTAGTTAGCATTTGTTTTTTTTAGGTTTTTTAGAATCCTTTTTCTCTTTACTGATTATATTGTTTTTAGATTGATATTCATATGCATTTGTTATATTGTTGTTGATGTTCTGACATGTTATCTTGTTTATTATAGTGATGTATTATCTGCTTATTGTCGCTTTGGATTAAAAGCGTCTGCTAAATGCCTAAACTGTAAACTGTAAACTGATGGAGTCAGTGACTGTACATGCATTTGAGTTTTGAGTGTTTTTATTTCATATTTGAGCTCATGCCAATAAAGCTCCTTTGAATTGAATTAAGAGGGAGCGAGAGAGAGAGCGAGACAGAGAGGGGTTAGGACAGAATGGAAAAATGCACGGTAATCTCATCACAAATGAGACAAAGTGGGAGGGATAATAGTCCCCTTTCGACTGAGTTTGAGCGGTGCACTGGCATAATCAATTCTGGAGGAGAAAAACAAAAACACAGAGCCATTTTTTTTCCCTCTGGGTCAGCAGGAGAAGAAGTGCCGAACCTTCAGAATAGAGAAAATATGCTGTTTTGGATAATGACTTTAAAATGTGACTGTCAAACAGAGACGTCTGGAGCAAGTTAATGGCCACACTGTGACAATCTGACACGGGAGATTTATTTGGTGGAAGTGTGCAGCTCCTATTACATGTTTAAATCACTAGGCATGCGTTACTAGCTATATGACATCAAGTGACACCAAGGGGGTCCCCAGCTAAGTCATCGACATTTAGGCACCAAATGGACACTTCGTGACATTCGACAAGACATTAGAGGACAATGATACAAAAATAAAACAAAAATAAAAAGTCAATTTTCCTTCAACAGTGACTTTCATATCATCCAATTTCAACATCCAAGCTCTGAGAGTTTGGTTTCATTAATCTAGGCTTACGTATAAGTGAATTAACACTTAGCATTTGACAGTGTAAGATTGGGTCCCAAAAATAAGAAAAGTATATCAAATTGTGGGTCCGATCGCGAGGCAGAATGCATAGCATATAGCAGTGGTTCTCAGCCTGGGGGTTGGGACCCCCAGGGGGGTCCCCAAATTATTTTGGGGGGTCCCCAGATGATTCACTTAATGTGCAACACTGTTTTCTCACTCAGCAGTAAACACACCAACGTAACGTTTATAGTGTATAGCACATTTCTAAAGGGACAATTGTCAGGGTGGGGACGGGTCACCAGTTAAAATATGATTATTTTGGGAGTCGCGGCCTGAAAAGGTTGAGAACCACTGGCATATAGAACCGGGTGGGGGTCAGGCGAGGACTTACATGGTGTATGAGCTGGGTACAAATGCAGTCAGTGAACGTGAACAATCTGTGAGTGTGTGTGTGTGTGTGTGTGTGTGTGTGTGTGTGTGTGTGTGTGTGTGTGTGTGTGTGCGTGTCTCTCCAACTGGTTTTCTCCAGCTGTCTCTCCCTGAGATCTTTGGTTACTGGAGTATGAGAGGAAACAACCGCTTCCGCTACCCAGGACGGAGGTGCGAAAGACTTGGAAAGTCCTTTGTGCCGGTCACTCTCAAGCAATACAACGAGACTCATGATGGTCGCTTGCCTAGGCCTAATAGGATTACCTAGGACAACTGTTACCTTGCACTACTGGAACAAAAGTTGTACTGACTCTGACCTCTAACGTACTTTTCCCTGAGAGGGTTGCTGTGGCGTCTTGCTGTGGCTCCCATTTTTGCTTAAAAAAGGGAAAAAATTATATATATTCTTGACTTATTGCACTGACTTTGGTCACTTATATTCTGGCCCTGCACTATTGGGTTGTGTTGGTTGTACTGTGTACTATTGCTGTGTTGATATGGCGGTGTGATACTTGTGTTGCATGACTGCATTGACTAGCATTGACTGTTTTTTGACTTTTTTTGTTCGGCACTGTTAAGTTAATGCTTTGAGTATAGCTTTTTTGTGTGTGAGACGTGTCACTTATGAGCGTTTAATGTTTCGTGGTCACTTTATGTATGTATTCTTCTTCTTTTTTGCAATAGCTTTTCGACACTTTATGTTTTTCTTTTTCTTTTTTTGTGCTTGATCTTTGGACTGTACACTACAGTACTCTTTTTCTTTTTCTTACTTCTTTGTAACTTGTAACCTTAAACTGCTGTGCTGCCTCTGGGCAACTGAATTTCCCCCGTGAGATAATAAAGGTATCTATCTATCTATCTGTCTGGTTTTGAAGCGCACACACACATGGTTTTGAAGCGCACACACACATGGTTTTGAAGCGCACACACACATGGTTTTGAAGCGCACACACACATGGTTTTGAAGCGCACACACACATGGTTTTGAAGCGCACACACACATGGTTTTGAAGCGCACACACACATGGTTTTGAAGCGCACACACACAGGGAAACGTACCGATACATGAAGGCAGGGGGTTATCCCAGGCCCTGCGCTCCCCCGTCATGCATTTGAGCGTGGTGGCTCCGTGCAGGGTGTAGCCCGGCTCACACCGGTACGTGATGCTGCTGCCGGAGAAGTGACCCTGGTCGTTGACCTTGAAGCCGAACTGAGGCACGCCGGGGTCCTCGCAGTGAGACAGCTCAAAACCTGTGGACGACAGGACGAGAGAGAGATACGGGAGGGAGTGAGAGAGTGAAGTAGACAGACAGAGAGAGGGAGAGAGAGAGAGAGAGCTCCAAAAGGATATTCTTTATCTTTTGTTTTTTTTGGAAAGGGCGGCGTATAATATCCTGTGTGCTATATAATCCGGTTAAGCTCTTATCCTCAGAAAACCTGAGGGAAGATAATAACCAGGATAGTGTTGCTGCCGGGCATCAAAACCTCTTATCTCCATATTTAACTTTTTATGCCTTTTCTTTTTTGTAAATGAATGCCCTCTACTTCTTCAAAATACATTGATACCAAGACAATAATTGCTAAAGAAAAGCAGATCTACAAGGTCCTGAATCCTGAAAAGTAACAGTTTTGAACATATTATGAGGTTTCGGTCCGACAGCGACAATATCGTCGTTGTCAGGTGAAAACCTTGTATGTCCAAAACCGTTCGTTTTGCATTATCATTTTAAAAATGATTTAAACTAGTGAAAACAGCCAATCTACAAGCACACAACGCCTCGCACCGCGAGGCGTTGTGTGCTTGTAGATCGGCTGTTTTCACTACTTTCGTGCGACGGCCTTGTATGATGACGCAGGGCTTTACTTTGGGAAAGAACGTACACATTTTAAACTTGAAGATACAAGGTTTCTGCCCGACAGCGACAATATACTAAATTATAATAATAAAGGATTAGCTCATTTACTGTTGATTATCACAGAATGCCGGTGCTCGGTTTACATTATTCAGCGAGCGCAATTATTCACAACAGGCTGTTTGTTCATATACCATTTGATGAGCGGTGTATTAAAGAGCTGATTAGCATGAAAATGCTTGCCCACACAAATATGCGATTTTTTACCTGGAGAACAATGTATTGCACGTAAACACACTCAGCAACCCTTTCCCTTATGGATAGAAAAAAAAGCTCTAAAACGACGCGCTCGTTATTTTTCAATTTACACTTAATTGTGCGGAGTCATTTGAAGCGGTTCTCTAGACGTTACCGAACCACAAGCTGACAAGCGTTATTTAGTGAACCCCAATTTCCTTTGCTTTATAATCATTATTAGACCCTACAGACATAGGAAATGGATGTGGGAATAAGCTGGTCTAATGTTTTCTTCCTCCAGAAACAATAATGCATGTCTTCTTTCAGCCAACGCATATTCATTTAAAAGGATCAGTTAAAAAAAGGAAAGAAAAGAAAATAATAATAATCGAAAGTGTAAAAAGTAAGCAATTTACCCCGAGTGAGAGGACATTATGCTCTCATAATGTCCGCAGTGAGGGTGTTATCGGACGAGGCGCAGCCGAGTCCGATAACACCCTCACTCAGGACATTATGAGAGCATAATGTCCGACCCCGAGTGGTAAATAGCTTTTCTACCACTTTTTCCCGTATACATGAAAGAAAACACATAGTTGTAACTTGCAAGGATCTTAAGTTACAATCATTATTGCCTATAAAACTTCCGCGAGACAGCAGATAGTTCCACAAACAACATCTTCTACTCACCAACAGATGGCGCCAACTCCATACTAATCCATGCGTCTAGCTTACAGCTAAGCTAACGTCAGTTAGAAGTACCGTTCCGGCCGTAAATAGAGGCTGTTCGCTTCCAGAAAGGCATAGGTTCAGAGAAAAGGGGCTTTAAAGTTGGCGGATTGCATTGGATCCAAATAAATCGGCGACTATAGCATGCACGTTAGTAAACATAGGACCGTTGCCACCGTCATTTGTTGGTTGGGGGAAAGGTGTTCCGACTACCTCCTGAAGTCCCCGGATGTACACTGAGGTGCATTGATCTCGGACAAGTCCTCATACAACTTTGCGGCAGTTGTTTTGTCATAACCTCCGGAATTTAGCCAATCAGAATCCAGTATTTGAACACGTGACTAGAAAAAGTGGTAGAATGTACCCTTACGGATATATGTTCACGTTTAAATGAACATTCCGGCTTGAGCTGCGTTGATATGAGGAGCAGTAGAGGCAGGCATACAGTGAGTACAAATATAGAAGTAAAAACAGCACTAAGTCAAAGCCCTATTCAAACCAACCTGGCCCAGTTTAACCACGTAAACCCTACATACTTCATTGATCAGGGTCCCCCAGCCCTGCTAGAAAAACCAGCACAGACCAGCACAATTTTCATGCTGGTCTGTGCTGGTCTATGCTGGTTTATGCTGGTTCATGCTGGTCTGTCTGTGCTGGTCGATGCTGGTTTATATGCTGGTTCATGCTGGTCTGTGCTGGTGCTGGTGCTGGTCTATGCTGGTCTGTGCTGGTCCCATGCTGGTCCACCAGTGACCCTGACCACACCAGCACAGACCAGCACCAGCACAGACCAGCAGTAAAACACAACATGCGCTGGTTTGTGCTGGTGCTGGTCTGTGCTGGTTCATGCTGGTTTAGATGGTGGGACCAGCACAGACCAGCACCAGCACAGACCAGCAGTAAAACACAACAGGCGCTGGTTTGCTGGTTTGGTCTTACTGCTGGTCTTGTGCTGGTTTTTCTAGCAGGGAGGGGTCTATAATTGCCCCCTCCTTTCTTTCCCTCTTCACTAAATAGCAGATCTACTAAGCTTGTAGATCTGCTGTTTTTGCTGAATGTTCTTCTATTATTATGCCCAGAATAGTGATGCTAGGTTTCATGTGGTTAAATCATAATGGAGGCGTGTGTTTCCACGCTGTACATTGTTCGGGATGGGCGCTGCCTAGGCATGCAGGGTGTGTCTTTCGCTGTTTGCACTAGCCCATTTAGGCCTAGGATTATTGACTGCTTTAACCATTGAAAAATAGCAGATATACAAGCTCACAGCGCGGCACCGAGTGCCGCGCTGCGAGCTTGTAGATCTGCTATTTTTGAAAAATCATGATTTTTCTTTGCAAGTCTTTGAATATATCTATTTAAAAGCAAACATTTGTAACTCAAATATTTGCTTCTGGGGGGTCCCTGGAACAACATATTTTGAGATGGGGGTCCGTGGCTAAATACCTGTAATTTTGGGGGTCCTTGACATGAAAAAGTTTGAGAACCACTGATTTAGAGGAAGGATTTAGAAGTCGGGTCAAAGATCGGGTCAAAGATATTCAAAGACTTGCACACCAAAAATAGCAGATCTACAAGCTCGCAGCGCGGCACTCGGTGTATTTGAGTGCTAGAGAACGTGCTTGTCCAAAAAAAAAAAAAAAAAAAAAAAAAAAAACTGCAATCCATTGAATCCAAGCAGCTTATATTCGCCACTTGCAATTTGTAGTGAATTCTTCAATGCCTGCGGGTGAGGGCCGACCAATGTCAAGAGTTATTCACCTTGTCGCTGGTGGAACATGCCCCCCAATGTTTAAAAGAACAACGCAAGGGCGCCCTCTTGGATGTCCCCGCGGTAGACGCAACATGATAAAGTACCCTCCCACGTGCAAGAAAACGTGACAATGTGCTCCCTCTATAGGCTATTATGCACAGCATAATAGGGGGGCGATACATGGCCATTTACCTTTATGGACATCGTCGCGAAACCTCGCTCAAATAGAGACTCTGCGAGCGAAAACCGGAGGGGTGGACGACGTCGCAGCACGACGCGTTGTCGCTCACGGTAGGTCAGGACATCCTCATTGAAACAAATTTATTTTAATGAGATGTCATCGCTCGTGTTGCGTCGCACCGCGGTCAGTGCGGATGAGCTGTTGTGTCTGTAAATCTGAGAGTGTACAAATGGAACCAAATGAACCCGTACAGGTCCATTTGGTTTAAAAAACGTTTGAGAACCACTGTGCTACACCAAACGGAACATAACGGAGCCGAATTCATTAGAATCATTGCTAGCGCCTGTGAAGGAAGTAAGGAAGGAGCTATGGGGTCCTTGATATTAAAAGGTCTGAGAGCGCCCTCTAGGGTGCCCTTCCCTAGTGCCCTGCAGTGCAATATACTGTTAGAGACTGCATATTGAATTGCACAATCTTTCGCTGTTTGTACCTGTATGAGTGAGTGACAAATAAAACCCTGTTGATTCTTGATTCAGTCGACTAGTCCCTATATGCTCGGAAATTTGATTAACCTCTAATCCAGTGGTTCTCAACCTGTGGGTCGGGGCCCCCAGGGGGGTCCCAAATTATTTTGGGGGGTCCCCAGATGATTAGCTTAATGTGCAACATTGTTTTCTCACTCAACACAAACGAAAACCAACATAAAGTTTAAGTGTATAGAGGGTATATGCAAATTTCTAAAGTGACAATTTAAGGACTTTTTAACACCTCTAAAATGGCAAATTAAACATTGGACAAATTGTCTAATATTAGAGGCAGAAATTGTGAAAATAGCCGATCTACATGCTCACAACTTGAGAACCACTGCTCTAGTCTACCCGAAAGACAATAGGCTATCTGCACAGCAGCCATATTGGAGAGAAGTTGGGTCTCTTCTTGCTTCCTTCAAAGGTGTTACCAATGATACTGATGAAGGCTCTGTTCCATTTTATGCGGCACAGTGGTTCTCAAACCCACACACCTTTGGGACCCCCAAGGAACCATGATGGGGGTCCCTGGTGTAGCAGAGTGTTTCCAGTGAGTCACCTTCGGGGGCCCTCAAATCTACTCACGGTATACCAGCAATCAAATGGATTTGTAATGGCCAAATATGGGTAGTTGTTTTTTTGAGAAAAAATATTTTTTTGAGAAAAAATATTTTTTTGAGAAAAAATATTTTTTTGAGAAAAAAAAGTTTTTTGAAAAAAAAGTTTTTTGAAAAAAAAAGTTTTTTGAAAAAAAAAGTTTTTTGAAAAAAAAAAGTTTTTTGAAAAAAAAAAAGTTTTGGCCTAATTGTGTTATTATTATTACTATAATAGTCCTGCCAATGTTTTATTTTCATTATTTCAATGTTTTCATTTTAGCAACACACACACACACACACACACACACACACACACACACACACACACACACACACACACACACACACACACACACACACACACACACACACACACACACAGTATGTTGCTGTGAAGAGGTGAGTGGCCCGAGCTCTAGAGGTGAGTGGCCCGAAGGGCCGCCAACTTATACAGGCTCTCGGCTAGCTAGGCTCTCGCTGCTGCGCGCCCGTCACTGCTGAAGCAAACTGTAACCTGATACTTTGGTGACGAAAATTGCGTAGGAGAAACTCTGGGGAAAGATTTGCATAGTAAACCCACACATTACTTTTCTACAAAGTGTACATCGTGCAAATACAATAGCTTCAGGAGAAGCTGCTAGGAACATTGGGGTAAAAATGCGCGATTTTTGTGCAAAAGGTGGAGTCTTTAGATGCAGTGTAAATGTGATTCTATCGCGCAGGATGCTTAAAAATACTTAAAGAGGATCGCTGTGGGTTATGGCTGCTGAGATTGGTAACACCTGTGAAGGAAGTGAGGAGAGAACCAACTTCTCTCCAAAATGGCTGCTGGGATGTGGCCGGAGAGTACATGAGGTGAAGAAGCTCGCAGAGGTGATGCCCTGAAAACTCTGTAGAAAATGTGTTGGCCTCTACTGTACATGCTGCTCACACGGCTGAGACAGAGAGTGATCCACCAGACTCTTGCATGGCAGAATCTGGATGTATTATATGCCATTGCTTTCGGTCTGTCAGTGTCATACACCAGGGTCATGGAAATGGAAGTCTCTCAAGCCAGACAACTCTTCCACAATCTTCGAATGCAACTACGCCTTGGTCGTGAACAGGAAGCTGTGTTGACCAATCACGACTCAGCTAGCCAGATAGGCTTTGACTAATTTGATTCATAGTAGCACATAATCATGCCACAGCAAATGCTGAACGGAAATGTGTGTGCTTTATTTTCTTTGCATATTCAGCGCTTCCGATGGTGGAAACACTTGAAAATTGTGTGATCCAAACAGCCTGTCTCGAGGGACTAAAAAAGGGTGAAAGCAATGAGCTAAGAGGAGGAATTCAGGGTCCTAACTTTCAAAAGCCAAAGAACACGTTCATATTTTGGGCGAACGTGAGCTGAACGTTCTTTGTTTCTGCTTGATGAGCGTTATTGTCGAACGCGTTCATTCTTACGTTCCGTGAACGGCGCTCGTCGGCCCGTTCATGCGGCGGTCCACGGTCGTCTGTCCTCACATCTTTCTTTGCATTCACATTAGAGTTCTCAACGGGTCTGAAAATTAAGGCCCGGCCCTAACTGGGCCCTAACTGGGCAGGCCCGAGGCCCTACCCGGCCCTACTAGTTAGCATACATTTTAGGCCCTACCCGGCCCGAAAACGTCGGGTCGGGTCGGGTATGTTCGGGTCTATCATATAGTAATAGTAATAAAATAATAAAAACAAATATTTATTTTTTTCATTGAGCCCGAGGCCCTACCCGGCCCGACTAATTAGCATACATTTTAAGCCCTACCCTACCCTAAATGTCGGTCGGGTTTGGGTATGGTCGGGTTCGGGCAGAATTTGAGAACTCTAATTCACATGCTCCAATAGCACCCAGCTGCAGGCTCGCAGACCTTGTGAGCGCTGTTATGTAAGCGGTGCTGTCTGCAGCTGCGTGTCAATCACCTCCTCGTTACATCTCCCAAGTAAAGCCTGACTATACTTCGTCGTATGACGTGTGTTGCATGCTGAAGATAGCTGATCTGCAAGCTCACAATGCGTCGCATCCACAAGATGACGTGAGCGTGTAGATCAGCTATTTTAACCAACGCGGAAACATGCAGGATGTGCACGATGGTTAGAAACTTCTGCCTTCACAATAAGGGTGCAGGAAGACTGGGCACCTAAATATTGTGGACACCTCAATGTTAAGTTGGATGAAATCATTGCTGTGTGTGGGGTTCTATATGGGCTGTGTCAATAATTTTGACAAATAATAGCTTGCAGCAACGTCTAAAAAAAAAAACATTTCGATAGCCAAAAGTATAAAACAAATATGGTTAAAAACTAAACTAAAAAGAACTAAGTTAGTTCATTTGGGGGAACCATGAACTTTAGTTCAAAATGTGGAATTATGAACTATGAACTGAACTAGTTCATTATAGAAGTTTAGAACATGAACTTGAACTAGTTCGTGTTTTAAGAGAACTTTGCCTGACACTGCCTAACTTTCAAAAGCCAAAGAACAAGCAGAAGCTGTGCTTTGAAGTGCCTGAGGAAGTGGCTGGCCAAGCCAGACAGAGCCCAGATACTGTATCTCCGAGGTACAAGACACAGATCACAATCTTCTACAGAGGACCATCAAGCACAGAGCCTGGAAGAACATTACCCGTGAAATGTGTTATTTACTTCTCTTGACGTCCTCTCCAAGGAACCAGAGCGGAGATCCAAGGATGAAACACCAAATTGGGGCAATCCCATCAGGTCTTCACTGCCTCACCATCTCAAAGCACTGGTGGGAAGGCGTGATAGATGACCGAGCTGCCATATCCGTGGCTATTCCCACCAGCAATGTGCTTTAAAGTGGGTCTTTGTGAAATAAATGGTTGAATAGTTAATAGTGCCCTGTATTTTCTTTCCCCCCTGCCTGACAGTCTGAGACCACCACTGCACCTTCTGGAATGTATGCACCAGCAGGTCCTTAGTACTGGCATAACGCACTTTAAGAACCATTTGATTTGATTCGGTTAATAGCACAAAATAAGAAGCCAATAGAACAGCATACAGACGCTAATACATCAAATTTAAGAGGAAAGGAGAGTAAAAGAAAACACAACTATAGTTTTATAAGGGACCCTCCCCCAAAAGGATGTACAGTATACCATCAACAGATGAAAACAGAATCAATATACAGTCGTTGTGATTCCTATTCTCCAAAGGTCAGACTGCTTCTGAGTCCTCAAGGGAGTCTCTCCCCAAGGATGTCTGCATCGGTAGCCTTCCTCTCCACTTTATGGCAGGCAGAGCAGAATTATTAGTATGAGATGTACTGTATGAGACAGTACTGAATGTGGGTCATAATAGATAGGACTTAAAGCAGAAATTAATTAACTGTAGGCCATGACGATATGTTAATTGGCCCCCAAATAACTAGCCAAACACTTTGATTTAATAACATTATTAAAAAAGTAAAAAAGTAAAAATATATATTTAAGTGGGCCCAGATCTTGAAATGGTTGGGAACCTCTAGCTGAACATGCATACTGGTTCACAGTGTCACATTGGAGCCCTTTGCCATTTGATTTGACAGAGTAGTGCACTATATGGCTCAAGAGTTGCCTGTAATGCCCCTATCATAGTGGGATGGTGTTTTTTACTGGTGTTTCAGTCCGAGTGTGGGGAAAGGGTGCGTTCGGAAATGCGCACCGGACTGCGCGGGCGTTTATCGTGGGCTTGCCCAGGCCTTACGGCCTGGGCATAAATATAACGATTGCATTCACCACGGCTTCGTAACTCGCGCGGCGCTCCGCCGGCCGCGCGGCCCTGGCCCGCTCTTCGCGGCCACTCGCGCCTGCGGCGCTCGGGGGCGAAGAGCAGGACCAAGGTCCGCTGGCCTTCGCGCCGCTTGCAATGTCGTGGACAATAAAACGAGCGCACCCTTTCATACACTCTGACTGAATCACCAGTAAAAAACACTCTCTCCTATCATAGTAGGCACCGCGTGATAAGCTATCCACCGCGGTGTAGTCTTTTTAAGTCATAAAACTACAACATTACGTCATTACTCGCCGGTGAAGAGCTATCCATGCACCGCGAACCCTGACACATCTCTCTGTTTTTATTATCAGACAGATCGGCCCATCACCCCGTTCACTGATTGGTTGATCTAGACCAGTCAGTCACAGTGATAGGACTTCACCGTGACTGACTATGATGGCCTCCACTTGTTTTCTCACTTTAGGTGGATAGCTTATCACCTAAGATTTGCGGTGAATAGCTCTTCACCCTGGACTCTGATAGAGGCTTTAGGGTCCATTTGGAAACCCCTCAAGGAACCCCTTGAGGGGTTTCCGGACACATCATTGAGAAATGAAGCATAGCGTTAGTTTCGCTGTAATCAGCTGTCAGTCAGATCCTTTCCTAGCCCTCATTCACAGACAGGCTGATCATTACATCACACTGTCATAATCCAATCAAGAGCTCTCGCTCTGCAAGCCGTATCCTTTAAATAAGGCTTGCATTCACTATAGCTCTGCTTGTCTTTGATCCGAAGCTTCGGATCCGCTGCTGCTTAGCTGCCTCCTCCACCCCAGCCTCCACCTTTTGATCAGAATCTGGCATAGGCTCAAATACTTACTGATTTTATGTCTGCTGATTCAAGCTAATATGTTTATGTATTGCTATTGTACTACTATTGTATCCCTATGGGGGGGGGGGGAGGTTCCCAGATTTTGCATAGAAAGCATGCATGAACAAAACTCAGGGAACATCTCCGAACGCGTTTGTTTGCAATAAATGGTTAAATCTACGTGAGTGTTCCTGACTAAACCACTGGTACAGTGTATACGTACTGGAGTAGACCAACTTGAACCCTTCCCCCGTGCTCTCCGGGTCGCTGTAGAACTCCAACCAGAGGTGGTTCGAGGTAGAAATCAGCGTCAGGCCCAGCATGGACGTCCCGGTGAAAGCTCCGAGGATGTGGGTGGTGCTGTCCTTGCCGTCATAGATCTGAGACAACAACAACAGAAGCAGCAATAGATCAATACATCGATCCCATATGGATGATCTAGTAAACACTTCCCAAGGACGTGGCCAATGCATTTGCTTTCACTTTCATTGATCTGTTTATGGAGACGGGTGAAGGCGGGGATTTGTTGGGGAGGGAAGGATGGCGAGCTTAGGGAGGTGATGGAAGGGATCTAGTAAAGCTCCTGATGCATTGTGGGCCGCGCTGCGCTGCGCGGGGGACGCCCGTAAATCCAGGAGAGACGAGACGGCGGAGGACAGAGTTACAGGATGATGTGGAGACGCAGCGAAGACAATGGGCGCCATGTTGGAAGTGTGCGTGTGTGAGTGTGTGTGTGTGTGTGTGTGTGTGTGTGTGTGTGTGTGTGTGTGTGTGTGTATATGTGTGTGTGCGTGCGTGCGTGCGTGCGTGCGTGCGTGCGTGTGTGTGTGTGTGTGTGTGTGTGTGTGTGTGTCTGTCTTTATGCGTGTTAATATGCATTACTTTGAGTGTATCTTGATGTGACAGATGGAAGCGTTCTACTGGAAAAGTCGGTTTTATTGTGTGTGTGTGTGTGTGTGCGCGTGCGGTTTGGCTGTGTGTGTGTGTGTGTGCGTGTGTGCGTGCGTGCGTGCGTGCGTGCGTGCGTGCGTGCGTGCGTGCGCGTGTGCGTGCGTGTGTGTACCTTGAGTATGTCCCCCTGGGCTAGATGAAAGGTTCTGGCAGAGATGTTGATGCCCTTCCCAGCCTGCACCTGTACAGAGCATATAAAGTCAGCGTCAGATTTATGCAACAACCAAGCAGCCTAAAAGTACTGGAAGTGGTCTCTGGGTGGCCCGTCGGCCGTCGTCTGTGAAATCCCATCATGATTTCCCTGATTCATGTCAGCTACAGACAGAGTATTAGTTTTTTTATGTACTTTTTTTATTTTATTACTTTTACTTTGACTGAAAACTACTGATATAGGAAATTTATTGGACATTTATAGTAGTGTTTCTCAACACAGGGCCGGGGACCGCCAGGGGTCCTTGAGGGAGTTCCCGGGGGGTCCCAAACTAGATGATTGGTAGTTAGACAATTTAAGGACTTTTTAATACTTCTAAAATGACAAATTAAACATTGGCCAAATTGTCAAATATTAGAGGCAGAAATTGTGAAAATAGCCGATCTATATGCTCACAACGCCTCGCGTTGCGAGGCGTTGTGAGCATGTAGATCTGCTTTTTTCACAATAGAACCGGATTATACAAAATGTAATGCCTCAACTCATAGTGTTTGTCAGGGTGGGGGGTCCCCAGTTAAAATATGATTATTTTGGGGGCCGCAGCCTGAAAAGGTTGAGAACCACTGGCCTAATGCATATCAGACTGAGTGTCCTCGAAATTGAAGAAAAGGTTGAGAATCACAGATCTAGATTTAGGCTGATGTTGCATTGGAGGCAGGCCACGGCATTACCTGGATACTGTAAATGCACTCGTGGTTGTTGTCATAGTTCATCGGGTAGTTGGGAGACAGAAGGATCCCCTCGTTATTCATAACTGAAGATCCACACTCGGCTGGAGAGAGAGAGGGAGAGAGAGAGAGAGAGAGAGAGAGAGAGAGAGAGAGAGAGAGAGAGAGAGAGAGAGAGAGAGAGAGAGAGAGAGAGAGAGAGAGAGAGAGAGAGACAATGTGAAAATGTTAATTGGAAATAGTTTTGAGTAAACTGAACCCCGAGTTATACTTTGCGCGTCAGTGTCTCTCGCCAAAAAACAGCCGATCCACAAGCTCACAATCACGCAGAGACGCGTTGTGAGCTCGTAGATCGGTTATGTACAAATCAGGCCATATAATTCTCCAATTACGGTACATAAAGATGTGAGTGTGTGGGTTTGATTGCAATGAAATACTAAATAAAATCACACATGTGAGACTCCTATCAAATATGCGTTCTTTTTTCTCCCTGTTATGTTTTAAAGCGCATTCATCTTTGTACCAACGCACGGACGTTTCCAGACTATGGTACGGGTGTGTGAATCAAGATGATTTGTATTTTCCAGCGGTTAGACTCTCCTCCTTTAACTTTTTGTCATTGAAGTCGAGTTTGCCCACAGACGAGGATGGTTTCCTATCTTTTATAAATGACTACATACTGCTACCATTACTTTTCAACACTGCGTGCACATGTGTGTGTGTGTGTGTGTGTGTGTGTGTGTGTGTGTGTGTGTGTGTGTGTGTGTGTGTGTGTGTGTGTGTGTGTGTGTGTGTGTGTGTGTGTGTGTGCGTGCGCGCGCGCGCACACATACGTTTGTATTCATGCATGTGTGTGTTTTCACTTTTGAGAGCTTTTATAATTTCTGACTAATGAGGTCCAAATGAGGTCTCCACAAGAAATTATAGAGGTGCTGTCAAATGAGGTGCTGAGGAAACTGAGTGTGTGTGTGTGTACGTGCGTGCGTGCGTGCGTGCGTGCGTGTGTGCGTGCGTGCGTGCGTGCGTGCGTGTGTGTGCAGCGTGTGCGCTTTATGTAACAACCTTGTTATGCAGTGGTATTATCAGCTGTCCAGAATTGTAGAGAAACACGGGCAAGCAGCAACACTCAGAAACTAATTTACATTCTCTGTCTCTCTCCCTCTCTCCCTCCAATCCTTCATTTCCTCCCTCTCGCTGCCAGCTTCTTCACCTCCTAATCACTCCAAGAAGCCCCAGTCTCCCTCTCTCTCTCCTCCCTCTCTTTCTCTCTCTCTCCGTCTCCCTCTCTCTCTCTCTATCTCACACCCACCCGTGTCCTTATTTCTCTCGTTCTCGCTCTCACACCTTCTCTGCCGTCACTGCTCTTGTCTTGCCCTCCAAACACTCTCACTCTTTCCCCTGGTCTCTACCACCGCCATCTCTACCAGTCTCCACTATTCCTTCCAGGGGTGTCGCACCAAATTCTGGGCCCTGGGTGCTTTAACTATTGAAAAATAGCAGATATACAAGCTCACAGCGTGGCACCGACTGCCGCCCTGCGAGCATGTAGTTCTGCTATTTTTGAAAAACCTATGTTTTTATGTCTATGTGTTCAAACTTTTTCATGTGAAGGACAAAACACGTGCAAAATGATATGTATATGGCCACGGACCCCCATTTCAAAATATTTCGTTCCAGGGATCCCCAGAAGCAAAATTTGAGTTATAAAAGCTCGCTTAAAAAACAGCTATATTCAAAGATTTGCACACATTTTCACGACTAGCAGATGTGCAAGCTCGCAGCGCGGCACTCGGTGCCGCGCTGTGAGCTTGTATATCTGCTATTTTTCAATAGCTAAAGTATAAAATAATTAAGGCCCCCTCCACCTTGGGCCCTAGTGACGCCCCTGATTCTCCCTCTCTCTCTCTCTCTCTCTCTCTCTCTCTCTCTCCCTCCCTCTCTCTCTCTCTATGTCTGTCTCTACTGGTGTAATAGTCATATTACAGCTGTCATATTGTCAATAAATCACGGCGCCATGGGTTCCATTTAGAAAATTACCTCCCCACCCTCTCCCTCATAGCTCTTAAACCCTCTCCCTCTCCATCTCTCCTTCCTCTCCCTCTCTCTCTATTTCTCTCTATGAAGAGTGTCTCCCATGCCCTCCTCCCCTTTAATCTCATCATCCTGTCCATCTCTTCCCCTCCCGTGCTCTCCTCTCCTTGGTATTCTCTCCCCGGTTCCCCTCTTCTCATCCGCCTCTCGCTCTCGTCCGTGGGATTTGCTCTCCTTTTTCAAGTTTTTCCCTCTCCTGTCCTCGCCTGTCCTCTCGACTCCCCTCTCCTCTCCTCCCCTTCCGCTCCCTAGTCAGCCTTACTCCACCAACTAACTTCTCAATCCTCCCCTTCCTTTCCCCTGTTCGGTGTTTTTGGGGGTGTGCACGTGTGTGCACGTGTTTCTCTGTGGTTTTACTATTCAACTTTTGATTTAGTTTTAGTAATACGTTAGCCATTTTTTTTGTTTTAGTCTAGTTTTAGTCTACTAAATAAATATACTGTGAGATTGTAGTCAATCTACAGTTGATTTATTCGACTGAAATGTATTTTTGACAGGCCTTGATGGTGCCGCGCTGCGAGCTTGTAGATCTGCTATTTTCGAAAAAGTCGTGAAAATGTGTGCAAATCTTTGAATATATGTATTTTCAAAGCGAACGTTTGTAACTCAAATTTTGCTTCTGGGGGGTCCCTGGAACTAAATGTTTTGAGATGGGGGTCCGTGGCCAAATACATATTATTTTTGGGGTCCATCACATGAAAAAGTTTGAGAACCACTGACAAAGTAGTCTCTCAAGAACAGACTAACTGAGCTCCAGTTAAGTGAAAAGGACCTTTTCTTTGACGATGGCTAGCCAGATTGCTGACATAGAAACATAGGGTTTTTCAAAAAACCTTAGAAAGATTCAAAAGACACTTATAGAATGGGGTAAAAATTCAAATTTTCACGATTTTTCAAAAATAACAGATCTACAAGCTCGCAGCGCGGCACTCGGTGCCGCGCTGTGAGCTTGTATATCTGCTATTTTTCAATAGTTAAAGCATAAAATAATGTGTACAATAATGTGTACCCGTTCTAAATTGGTTAAATAGAGGCTCATCAGCATCCAGTAGAAACATAATTATAGTATCAATGGGATTAGAACAGTCAGGCCACAAATGTGTTTAGACCTCAAACACTTTGACCTTACACCACAGCCAAAACAGACTGTTCCCTGGACACCACTGGCAAATTAGAGGTTTAATGGTCCAGAGAAGTGCTACGACCAGTTAGAACATGACTAGTCTCGCGTGGCCAGACTGTTGACTCCGCGATTTGGGAAATGCTTCCGTCAACAGTCTGGGGCACGGAAATAGAAACGATGAGTGCGAGATAAAGCGGATGTGGCGTAACCGCTCCCTTGGTGCAGTAACAATAACATGTCCTACTGGAAGCGTTAAGTCTCCTTTCATTATTTCTGGGGGCGTTATTTCGTCTTTCTCTGGTGTTATTGTTGTTACCTCCATGATGTTTTCAAACGTTTTCTTAAACTATACACCCATAACAAGAATAGGCCACTCGAATGACTTTGTCTGAGCTATTATGTTTCTGTTATGTTTCCAATGGGACTAACAGTTCAGTGCAGCACTGGCTACTTCCGATACTCGCCGTTCGGGAGCTGCCGTTCCTGACTCTATATAGCATTCGGAGATTATGGAATAGTTGTCTGGCTACGCGAGACTAGAACATGACCACTGGGCGATAAATGTTCTCTGAATCTATATGTTCGGCGGCTTGTTCGTTGAGTGGATATTGACATCAAAGCTTTTAATTGCGACCGTCAGGTCACAGTTACTATCAAAACCTCCACCGGCTGTCAGTCTGTCAGTCAGTCACGTCACGTCACACTTTTCCCCTACTCATATCTCCGCCACCTTTGCCCCTATCCATGACAAACTTTGCACACACACTCCTTGACTGCTCCTACAGATTGTGCCCTAAAATCACACAAAGCGGTACACAGTATGTCTAGACTCATGTCATCAACATGGATCTGTCCTATTTAGTGGCACCATCAGGCCGTTATTTATTTTTATTTTCAAACACATTTTGGACACTGCTCAATGGCACTTACAGGCCTATTTGTGTATACTGTACATGTGACCTGACGGTCGCTTATCTCCCGATTAGGGAGTCTTACTGGTACTTATTGTAAATCTTTGAGGAAAATACTGTATGCAGATTGGTACATTTGGTAATATTCGCCTTTAAAGTCATGTAACATAATACAAACATAGCAACATGCAGAGATGAAGAGATGATGCTACACAAAGGAGAACATTATCATGTCCAACTAGTGCACCACTCACTGTTTCTTGCTTGACTGCCATCATCAGCACTTATCTGTGTCATACTGTATGTGGTCCAGTGGTTCTCAAAGTGGATTCCAGGGTCTAAATTGACCCATACAAGTCTGTAACTCTGACAGTGTACAAATGGAACCAAATTAACCCTAACGTGTTCATTGGGTTCCATTTGTACACTGTTAGAGTTAAGGGGAGACCTTCAAATGTAAAGGTTTGAGAACCACTGCTGTAGTCATCGCCGCCATGGTAACAGCCGCATGCTGAAACAGTGCCCAAATTTGGAGATGACTGACATCACGGATACGTCTAGGTTCTCCAACATTATCCCGAGACTCCTACATTCAATCCCTCATGTACTAGTCTGTGCACACCCCATAACCCAAACTGCACATAAGTCTGATGTCTTAAGCTCTGTACAGACCGGCGAATTAGAGAAGCGTCGCGAATAAGCGAACCAAAAAGGTGAAGTATTTGCGATTCGTCTTTTTCCATACACACCAAAAAGCGACGCAAATATGCGTATAATATTCGCTTAATTCGCCTAAAAACGAGGGGGTGATATCTGCCTGTAGCCACAGGAGAAAGGAGAGAGAGGAGAGAGGAGAACGGAGACAGGGAAACAAATAAAACAATGGAAACTACATCCTCAAGTGATGATGACCTGGTCGTGGTTGTTAGCCTATTAAATAAGAAAAAGAACCGTTCACCGTTCCCCCTCCCCTCAGTTCCGGGGGCGACAGAGTAGACAGAATCTATTGCGCAGACAGGCAGCAGCAGCAGCAGTGGTGTAAAGTAACTAAAAGTAGCCTACATTTACTTGAGTAGCCTGTACTTAGGTAGGTATTTGTACTTGAGTCCAATTTCCAGTACTTTCCTTCTAATCCACTCATTTCGGATCCTATTGTATTTAATACCCAGCGATTTATTTTAAAACATTAGTCTTTTTGCAGATATAAAGTAGCCTACAATAACAAACACATAAACCATGCTTTTACCAGTAAGACATTCAAGTACTTTTTCCCAAGCAGCCACACCGACAAGACGAGAGACACGGAAAAGGAGAAAGAAACACCATTCCCCTCGGCCTCAATGCAAAGGGAAGGTCTCGAGGGACCTTCCCTTGCTCTCTCTCTCTCTTTAAGTAGGATAGAGTGAGCTTAATTTGATAGAGAGAGAGAGGAGTTCACCAGCGAATGTTCTTTACAAGGTTTTAAACAAAAAGCGAATTATACGCTAATTCGCTATTCGCCCTCGGTGTGTACGGACCTTTAGAACGGGCAAGGACTAGTACAGTAGGCCTATATGGATATTCCCCAACCTGTAAAGTGAAAAAAAGTTGTTTGGAACTCCAGAACCCAATCTCTAAACCAGTGAGTGGTACTTTGAGTGCTTCCATGAAATACTGAACAAAAGGCGCTCAAGGTTGAAAGGGCAAAATCCGGACAGAACCAATCAGAACACCAGCCGAGTTCCTCCTACATCCACTGGGATAAACTAAATAAAGTCTGACCAGACTCTAGTTCACAGCACAGCGGAATCGAAACTCTCAGTGGAACGCAGTGAGGTTCTCTGTACAACCATGATAACCTATACTGCTATACTGTTATATTTTGGTATGGTGCATGGTAATTATGTTTTTGGCAATTGTCAACAATTCAAAATAGTCGAATCCTTGAATCTCAGGAACTCTCGATGAGGGGTCGCAGCATGAAGGCCACCGTAAAACCAAGACAAACTCTATCCGTGACGCTGCTTTAGTCAGAACTGTATTGTCTGTCTTGCTGTACAGCTCGGCACTATACTTGGGGCCGCATTAAAAGCAGCAGACCGTGGGGGAGTGCAGAGGTACTCACTATTTATTCTGTCAGCGCCCTGATTGATTCTACAGTACACTACATCTCCGCACAAATCAAACCTCATTTATTCCCTCAGCTGTTCACAAAGATCCCGAAGTTTGTCTCTCTTTGCTTTCTCGGGCCTGCCAGGTCATTTGTCCTCGGTCCCCGTGTTAATTGGTGCCTGTTATCACCTATCGATTTCAGAATGCTTAGTCACGGCATTTGGGTTGGGAATTAAAATGTGGGCACGCACATGCACGCCTCTGGTGGGCGATTGCACCTCATTTAACTCAATTTGGGCCTCCACAGGGCAGCGTTACTATTCGGCACACATGAAGAAACACGTCACTATTAAAAACATAAAGGATGGGGGAGGGGGGGGGGGGGGGGGGAGGGGGGGGGGGGACACTGGCCCCACGGTCCAGGCACATGCCACATATACTGTATACTGTCAGTGGTGGAAAAAGTACTCAAATCTTTTACTCGAGTAAAAGTATCAATACAGCAATGTAGATGCACATTGCACTCCGTTACAAGTAAAAGCCCAGAATTAAAAATGTACTTCAGTAAAAGTACGAAAGTATTGGCATCAAAATGTACTTAAAGTACCAAAAGTAAAAGTACAAAATGTTTGAAAATAGAAGATCTACAAGCTTACAACGCATCGGCTATTTTCAAATAGCCAAGGTATAGAATAGGGCTAAAGTGCATTAATGTATGTTTTATAACATAATAATTTATATCTGCAAAGTAACTTGTAACTAAAGTTTTCAAATAATTGTAGTGGAGTAAAAGTACAATATTTGGATCTGAGATGTAGTGGAATAGAAGTAAAAGTACTGAAAACTGGAAATACTCAAGTAAATTAAAAATACCTCAAAACTGTACTTAAGTACAGTGCTTAAGTAAATGTACTTAGTTACTTTACACCACTACATACTGTAGGCTCTAATGTGAACCTGGCGACATTTGCTGTATGTCATTCCCTGTTTCCGGTCCATCTCCATCATTAAGCCAGAAAAGCCCCCCCAAAAAATCTTAAAAAAATAAAATGAAAGGATGAACATGAAAGTCACACTCCTTAATTACAAGATAGGAGTCTTGGAGGCAGCAGTCAAATTAAGAATAATGAGCTCAGGCTGGAAAATAATCACGGTCGACAGGTGAATTGCTCAAGACACATCACTGAAATGTACTTTTTGCAAATGTCAGTAGACTCTCCCTCAGGAAGTTTTGAGTGAATGAGTATTTCCTAACCCAAATGAAAAAATGTTGACACAAAGAAAAAAAATATATTTCAGATTTCAGGACAGAATAATGCAACCACTGTGGTTTGCTTTGCTGTCAACACTGAGACGAACAGGCTGATGTGGGAATGTGTGTGAATGGGCGAATGGGTGAATTATCCTCCAAAATTCGATAAAGTCGCAACCAATAAATGCAGAACATTTAGCAGGGTCAGTCAGTTCCTGGTTCTTTCTCTCTGTTTGAGGTTTTCAATGTAATCGTGTCCTTCCTCTTATCATTGGACTTGATCACCCTGGTACAGCAGCTGTGGATCTTGAATGTCTCTATGAAAAATGGCTCAATTATTCTCATTTACTGAATGTCTAGCCAAAAATCCGGTGGTGGAAGGAGAGGAACATTTACGTAAAACTAAAGACAGCTTTAGTTACAAAGCGGATTAATACAAATGGAGCATTAACGACTTAAGCAGTATTATATACTTCGGCATACTACGGTGTAAAGTAACAATCAGGGGCATAGTTCTGCCGATTTAAAATTACAGTACTCCAATACGGAACTAAAACTTCCTATGATTGGCCGCTAGTTGCGCTGTTTTCCCCCCCGGCCGATCGCAAAAAGAATTGTTCTCCATTGGATCCCATTCATTTTCCCCTTTCATTTTCTAACCTTAATTAACATTTTCATGAATACTTTATGGTTCCTATCGCTAGTTAAAAATTGCCTTTGAATCACCATCATATTCATTTTGTCGAAATGTGGTCACATTTATTTTAAAATACATGATAAAGTTGCGGGGGGGGGGGGGGGGGGGGGGGGGCGTGGCCAACTAAACTGATACCAGCCGGCTGTGTTCTTCTTCGTGTGCTGTATTTCGGGAGGCTCCGACCACATTCTCCCATGTATCCCTGCGGTTGCACGTGACCGTTGGCAGCCAATAGCATCTCTGATGCCTTTACAATTCTATGATGGCGACACCCATTCTCAAGGGGTAGAAAAGGGCCATTTGCGCTGCATAGAAACCAATGGCTTCGCATCGTCCATATTTTTCTACAGTCTATGGTAACAATATGACTTTGTAGTAACAGAACATCACATACCAACACATCTGGGTAGCGGAGAGCTCCACATTCTCCGTCCTCCTCCCAGGCAGATCAACTCTGGAGCCCCCTCCAGGCGGTATCCCATATTGCAGGAGAACGTCAGTGTGTCTCCGATGCCGAAGCTATAGCCATTTCTCCTGCTGTAATTGGGCATTCCAGGGTCTTCACACGGCTCCAAGGTGTACTCTGGAGAACACACATGATACATGCTTTATACTGCACTATGTACAATATAGCATCGTAAAACGTGTAGGGCTGAGCTGTAGGGACCCCCAATGGTATAGTTCGTACATACAGAGATCATAAAATGTCATTGTGTTCATGTGTGTGTGTGTGTGTGTGTGTGTGTGTGTGTGTGTGTGTGTGTGTGTGTGTGTGTGTGTGTGTGTGTGTGTGTCTGTGTGTGTGGGTGGGTGTGTGTCTGTGTGTGTGGGTGGGTGTGTGGGTGGGCGTGCGTGCGTGCGTGCGTGCGTGCTTGTGTAATGATAGCAACTTAGCCACAGATATTATTCTGCAAAACTTCTCTTCACATGCATATGCAACTCTTCAAAAGAACCATAAACAGGAAGTAGGCTACCCTAACCCAGTAGGTCTATAAGCAGTGTTCTGTATTCAAAGTTGGTCATACCACAGAATAATGTTATAAACCACCCAGCCAAATTAGAATGTTTCAAAGTAGTTTTTTCAGCATATGTTGTTTTCCATTGAAGGCAGCGAAATAATTATTCTAGAAAAAGATGGTGATATGTAAAATCAATTTAATGTAATATCAAAAATTATAATTGATTAAAGTTGTACTTTACCGGAGAAAGTTATGTTGAAGCCTTCATATGAGATGGAGAAGTCAGAGACGAAGCGCAGCTGGGCTTTGAAGTTGCCATAGAGACCGGCGTTGATGTTGCTAGGCAACTCGTTGCCGGTGAGGCGAGCCAGCGGCTGCGTGAAGCTCCCGTTCTCTGTGACCAGGAGGTAGTCGTGTTGGTCCTCAAGGTGGAAGGAATTAAACTGGAACTGGACCCCTGTCACACACACACACACAAACACACACACACACACACACGCACGCACGCACGCATGCACGCACGCACGCACGCACGCACGCACGCACGCACGCACACACACGCACGGGTTTGTATTAGCGCACTTGTGAGGTCATCAACATTTTAGGACGGCATAGAGCAGTGGTTCCCAAACAGTGGGTTGTTTTTAATTATTATTATTTCAAAACATTTTCCAAAACAAAACATTTCCGAAAAAGCTAAGATTTAAGAAGTAATAATAATGAATAAAATTTAAATCTAAGAAATTCCACAAATTAGAAAACAAATGTTTAAGAAGTAGTGAAAACAGAGGCTCACTAGTGCGTTGTGAGCTTGTAGATCTGCTGTTTTCACTATTTGGGTCACCGGCAAACTAATTTCTCTTTTGGGTCTTGAGCTAAAAAGTTTGGGACCACTGGCATAGAGAAAATATGTTGAAGAGAGTGTAACTGTAAACTGTAACCCTAACCCCTAAATGTAACGGCGAGTTCACAAGAAGGACAAGTACACAGAAACCCCATGCTCGTCTCTGCAAGCTTTGTTTGTGAAGGATTTATACATTTTAGATGAGGAATAGGCCATGAACTGTAGCTGCTCAATATTGATCGATTTCGCACCTACTGTACACCACATAGTTTGAAACTTTGTTAGCAATATTAGTTACTTCCATACAGCTAGCCTCGCATAGCCAGACGAATCTGCCATTGCAAAGAAGAATTGCCCTTGGCGGATTAGGTCTGGCTCTGCACAGTTATTACAATATTTCACAGATCACAAGTCGTGAGGAACCAACCAGGGGCCCAGTATGCAAATGTAGGGCGGGTGTATCACCTTCGCGCCACTCTGATTGGTTGTAGGTTCAACCAATAGAATCTGTGATATTCTCTGGCTATACAAGGCTACCATACAGCAGTCTTCTGTGGTGTCGAGTGAATAGGAATACTCCACGCCTAGGACTTCGGCACAGCACACTTATGCTTGGCTTGACGCTCCAAAGTTGACCTTTTCTCAACTTTGACGCTTCGCATTTCGTCCACTGCTGGTGTGAATTCAGTGTGAGAGTTTTCTCATCCCATTCCATTGGTAAATAGATACGAGAGATAACAGTACAAGAGAGTGTACAAATGGCATTTGTACTCTCTCAGAGTTAAATGACCACTGAGGATTTTGCTGTGTAAAGACACACACACACACACACACAATTCACAAATACGAATGACATGCTATCTTCAACACACCCATGAGAACTGTTATAATAAAGATAATAACACAAGAACGCTAATTACTGCCACATTTTATTGATCCCTGTGATGCACGGAGGCCATTACAAGATACAAGTAATTAGCTAGGGTGAACTCAGTCTCTGGTTAAGCTTCTTAGAATAACATCAACAGCATTAACATTTAAAAAAGATATGTCAATTAAATGTTGTATAAAACAGATCTCTTTACAGAAGCGTGAGCAAACACAAAAGACAGCCAAAGGAAAGTAAAAAGTGGAGAAGTGGGCAATGAGAAACACTGACCCTATGCGCCCGAACACAGCAATTAAATGGCACTTTTGCTTTTCCATTTCACTGAGCATGATGATCAGGGCCCCCGAAACGCATTTCTTTGAGAGAAATACAGCTTCAGTGTTTTGACAAGGATTTTCACACTTTCTCGCCTCGAGATATCTTTGGAAAATCACTAAACTTTGAGCTCATGTAGTTAGTTAATACTTAGTCAACAAATGAACGAACAAGAATCCTTAATCAGCCTGACACTTTGGAACATGAACAGCGGCTCTCCCTCTCTTGTTCTAGAACAAGAACGGTAATCAAATGTAACAAAGGATGTTTTGTCTTGAGTAATGACTACCCAGAGCCCTGTCCCAGAACTCATGGGGGGAACACTGAGCTGATGGCAGAGGAAAAATCGCCCTTTTGTGTGTGGAGAAAGACAGACATTTAAGTGGCTGGCCGAAGTGACAATGGAGGAGGGAGACCGGTGTCTCGTTTATGATTGTCCCCATAAAACTATATTGAATTTCACTCGACCCATCCGTCACTTGTCTACTTTCACCACGCTGGCACGCATTACATCCCATAATTATGTACAACTAGACTTGTGTCATAGTTTAAAGGCACGCTTGGCTCCGTTCCGCGGTTTGTTTTGTCTCTCCGCATCACAGTCTTCGTATTTACGAACGTCGTTTGTGATGTAGGCGACGTCGTTGCTGATTGGATGTTGTTCTAAAGAATCAGAGTAGGATTAGGGTAGCTACGTCATCACACTGGTGTATTTGTCCTGCCCCGCACCACAGACCAATAAGAAGCCACGGTTGGATTTCACTCGCTTTCTATGTCCCACCTCCCCTTGGAGATACGAGGCTTTCCAGACTGTGATGCGGAGAGACAAAACAAAATTGTGGAACGGAGCGAACAGGCTGGCACCCAGGCTAACGCTTCACTTGCTACACATGTTTGTTTGATGTCCAAAAGAAGAGTTGTTTTCCCGTGTGTTCATCTGTATGACTCTGTGTGTGTACAGCTAATCTCAAAGACGACTGCACCAAGTGGCACCCAGATTGGCTACACCCAACTAGATTTTCTTCAAAACACAATTATTTTGCTACTACTCCCTTTTCCTACAGATGTTGTCTCACACAAATCGGTATCATCTCTGGATTCATGTGATAAACACGTATCATTCGGATTCCATTCTGATTGGCTTCCAAAGTGTCCCAAATCTGGGTTCCACTTTGAGCATTGAGGGGTCTCAAACAACACAGAGTGAATAAGGAACAAAGATCTTGTGAGTTATGTGACAACGAGTCCATCAGGGTTTTGATATTCCCTACTGTTTGCCTGTAATTGGCTTCAGAATGTTTGGGGGGCATATTTCTTACAGAAAGTGCCATATTGTTAGTCCAGTTGTTTTCAGTACTTAATCGTTTTAAATGTTCTGTCCCAGTCATTTTAACCTAACCACCATTCATGATGTTGAAACTGGCGCAGTCACTGTGGGCTAAAGGTACCCAAAAACAGGTCATCTACAAGCTCACAATTACTGTACAGTATGTCGTGCTGCAACAAATTGTGAGCTTGTACTGTAGATCAGCGTGTAGAACGACTTGTAGATCGGCATGCAACTTAAGCACAGATGAAAACACCTAGGGCAGGGGTTTTCACACTTTTTGGACTCAGGGCACCCTTGCAAATAACATTTTCATCCACGGCACCCCTGAATTACACTGTACATTTTTAGAATCTTACATCCTATTGGACAAATATCAGTTTCCATCAGAACTGAAAATAACCACTTGAACCCCAGCATGCCTATTATGAGGGGAAGGTTCACCAAAAATAGCCGATCAACAAGCTCACAACGCGTCACGTTGTGACGCGTTGTGAGATTGTAGATCTGCTATTTTTGGTGAAGAGAGTTGTCATAGATGGAAAAAGAACTCAAGTACAGTGAAAATCAGGTCTGTTTTACTAAGCATAGTATGGGGTTATCTTTGTGCCATAATTAATTCGTATTCGTACTTTTCCTTTTTTTTACTCAACAAATTAATTTGAAAAATATATCCGTAAATAAAAAAAAAGTACAAATGTTTTTTTGGAAGCTGCAGTGATTATTATGCCAAAACTAAAAAAAAAGCCAAAATATGAATATTTTCTTACTGTTTTACGAGTTGTTTTTTTGGTTACTTCATCACGAATGCTTTCATCATCTGCACGACTACGAATCTCAGTCAGCAGTTAGGAAACTGCCAAAAATCACATGATCGACAGAGAGCCAATGATGTGAGGCCTGTCCCATTAGCCAATCAAAAGGCTCCGGAGTTGGCATGGCAACCAGCTGTTGCCATGTCTTGTAAAAGTGAGTACTCTGGGCTTTCTTATCCATAATTTTAGCTAATTCCATCACCAGTCCCTATGGAAGTCTAAATGCTCAAAAAATAATACATAAATACTACAATGAAATGAAATAAAATAAATAACAAAATGATATAAATAAAAAATACATAGTTCTATAGATCTAGGGAGTCATCCATATGTTTTCAGATCTATATGCCCATCCCCATGTTCTATTAATAGATCTATGGAGTCATCATATGTTATATTGTACTTATTTTAAATAAAGGGGCCTCGGCATCGGCTGAGGGACCCCCCGGGGACCCCCTGGAGCTCCGGGGACCCCCGCGGACCCCCTGGCGCCGCCGCAAAGGGGCTCCGAAGGGGCCCAAAAATAGGAGCGGCACTTTCATGGGAAATTCGGGACTTTGACCGTGCGGACCATGGGTGACGGGACTGGGGCAAACGTGACAGCGCGGCCTGGTGGCGGCCCCCCGGTACTGCAGCGCACATAAAAACCCATAACTCGGGCTAGGAGTGACCGTTCGAGACGGGACCGGTACCCACACGTCCGGCTCGGGGGCCCGGAGCCGGCCATGGCGGAGCACCACCTGGTGGCCGAACGCCGGTACTGCAGGCGGGTAAAAAAGGCCATAACTCTGCCCCCGTGCCACCGGGAGAGACGGGGCCGGCTGCGGGGGGGTCCCCGAGGGGTCCCCCACCCCGGGGAACCCCCGCGTTTCCCCGCGCCGCCCCCAAAAAATAGGCTGAAATACCCAAAAGAAGCCGATCTACGAGCTACAATATAACATATGATGACTCCATAGATCTATTAATAGAACATGGGGATGGGCATATAGATCTGAAAACATATGGATGACTCCCTAGATCTATAGAACTATGTATTTTTTATTTATATAATTTTGTTATTTATTTTATTTCATTTCATTGTAGTATGTATGTATTATTTTTTGAGCATTTAGACTTCAATAGGGACTGGTGATGGAATTAGCTAAAATTATGGATAAGAAAGCCCAGAGTACTCACTTTTACAAGACATGGCAACAGCTGGTTGCCATGCCAACTCCGGAACCTTTTGATTGGCTAGTGGGACAGGCCTCACATCATTGGCTCTCTGTCGATCATGTGATTTTTGGCAGTTTCCTAACTGCTGACTGAGATTCGTAGTCGTGCAGATGATGAAAGCATTCGTGATGAAGTAACCAAAAAAACAACTCGTAAAACAGTAAGAAAATATTCGTATTTTGGCTTGTTGTTTTAGTTTTGGCATAATAATCACTGCAGCTTCCAAAAAAACATTCGTACTTTTTTTTTTTACGGATATATTTTTCAAATTAACACTTATGTTGCAATGATTTTTTCTCTTCAATGTCTCGCGTTGCCATGGTTACCATAGACTTCCATGTAATTGTGCAATTGTGTAAAAAGTGCACGCCCATGCCTAGATGATGCACCACGTGTGTAGATGCTGTTCACAGCTTTCAAACAAAAAAATCCGCTTGGAAATCCGTTCAGGCATTCATGATTTATGGGCCATTATGTTTTCTTCAGATGTAAACAAACATGGCTGCCATGTTTGAAAGAATGGGTTGGTATGGGGGTTAAACATGCAATTTCGCGATCGCGATCATGCCTAATACATTTCTGGAGGTCCAAAAAAAAAATTTGAATTTTTTTTTTTTGAAAAAATATATATATATTTTTTTCAAAAACGGCCCAAACTCGGGAAACTCGGGGTTGGCACAGCGTTGGTATCAATACAAACTCGGGAAACTCGGGGTTGGCACCAGATGTGTTAATTTGTTTACGAGTAAAAAAAAGGAAAAGTACGAATACGAATTAATTATGGCACAAAGATAACCCCATAGCATAGTGAAGTGATATTGCTGTAGTGAGATGAATTCCAAATAGGCTATTATCAAATTATCTCGCGGCACCCCTGGACTGGCATCACGGCACCCCATGGTGCCCCGTCACCCACTTTGAAAACCCCTGACCTAGGGTGCGTGCATATGTGCACTATACATACATTAAGGAATGTACTGTATGTTGAAGGGGGGTTGCGTGTGTGAATCTGTACACGTGTCCTACCTTTCCCGTGGCTGACCTCCACAGTCCAGGTGCAGTTGAGGGATGAAGGGTAGCTGTCTGGAAAGCCTGGACTCAGGATAGTCCCCCAGGGCCCTCTGACATCACCTCCACACAGGGCTGCAGGGAGGCACAGACATGCATGCAGAGAGACAGAGAGGCAAGACAGGTTAAGGGAGAGTGTGAGAAAAGATGAGGGGGCAGTGTTGGAAAAAAGGTACTCACATTTTTTACGTAAGTAAAAGTATCAATACTGCAATATGGGAAATACTCTGTTGCAAGTAGACGTCCGGAATTCAAAATCAACTTGACTAAAATGTACTTTAACTCTATCAACGCTTTGAACGTTCCCGTTCGCCCCATTTTTCCCGGCGGCGCGATGCCAATAGAGGGTATGCGCGTGACATCACTGTTGCTGGAAGTTATGTGGAAACGCATACTGAGTGGCAAAAAACTAATTTCTGCCATTGACAGCCCATACATCCAAACAGAAAAGTCCTATCTGATAGTATTAAACAAAGTTTAAGTCACCAACATTGCGACTGTACTGAAAGCTTGAATTATCCTCTTTCTATCTGCAAAGTTTTTGTTTCATAAAAATCCACCATAGGCATGTTATGAGCTACTTTCTGTCAAGACATTCTGTGCATTTTCCAAGTGTCAGAGTTTGGAAGCGCTCGTTTTCAACAACAGAATATCCTGTTGCCTCCTGCATTATGGGCAATTTAGAAACAGGTGGTATGCAGGACCGTGAGTGATTTGCAACTAGCACTTCCAAACTCCAATGCTCCATGCTGCTCAATATTTTGCCACTCAGTCTAGATTAGGGGGGCAGGTCCCAGTGGACGTGCATACCCTCTATAGTACGTTCTTTGGCTCGTTCTTTTGTACCTTGGTTTGATGTCTGTAAACTGATGAGGGGTCGGGTGTGTACCGTTGAGACAGCTCCCGTAAAAGTACTCTCAAAAACCCACTGGACGTTAGCATCAATGGAGTAACAAAACACTTCCATGTGATTTCCTCTGGATCTATTGCTCTGTAGCGACTGAGCTGCCTTGACGAACAGGAACCTACTGGGGCCATTTTCACATTAATTCTTGCATGAGGCTGCCCTCTACTGCTGGTAGAGCCACGGTACACCTCTTTAAGGAGAAAATAAAAAAATAATAATGAAAAAAATAATAATACATCTTTGTCTATAACATCGCAAAGGTAAGGTGCTTTTGCTGGCACAAAACCCAATAATAAATAACAACATCTGGCACTGAAAAAGTTAAGTACCAAAAGTGAAAGTACTCATTTTGCAAAATGTCCCATTTCAAGTTTTCAAATGTATGAAAATCGTTTGAAAATAGCAGATCTACAAGCTCACAATACGTTGCATCGGATCACATTGTGAGCTTGTAGATCGGCTATTTTCAAATGGCCAAAATGTACATGTATAGGGCTGAAGTGGTTAATTAAAGTGTGTTTTGTAGTAATAATCAAAATCTATAAAGTAACTAGTAACTAAAGTGTTCAAATAATTGTAGTGGAGTAAAAGTACAATATTTGTATCTGAGATGTAATAGAATAGAAGTAAAAGTACTCTAGTAAAGTAAAGTAAAAGTTAGTTACTTTACACCACTGCATGAAGACATAAAAATGTATGCATGTAGCGTAGCCTACCCACATAATCCACCGTTTGTCAGCCTTCTGATTGGTCCCTGAGACTCCCTGACAGGCCAACCAGAAAAAACCATTCACTTTTTGCTATCGGGGGTGGAGTTTGTGCAGTGGAGAATGTTGCTTCAGGCTTTCAAGAACGGTCCGCACTGCGCGACACGGCGTGCGTCTAGTACGGCCGCGCGAGGTGATCGCGATTTCGCTCAATATAATGAATAAGCTTCAACAAACTAGTTCACATGGACCTTATCAATGTAACTAAGAGTTACGATTGGGTACATATCTATCTATAAATGCGACAAATCTCTGTCTGTCTGTCTGTTTGTTTGTTTGTAATCCGCGTATCTCGAGAACCGTTCGTCCCACCGGCTTCAGATTCGGCAAGTGCGTTCCCCGCTGCGGCGCGGAGTGCAGTGCCGGGCCTCGGCCCGACTCGGCATGCGGTTTTCCCGAAGCGGCGCGAAACGTTCGGAATCTCCTTACGCGGAGCTGATTGTTAACATCAGGCTGTTCCTGAGGAAATCGGCACAATCGCTGACTCATTGTGACATCACTTCATAAAAGGCTCTGACATCACGTACGCCAGGAGTCAACAAAAAATCTCTGTGAATGTGTATGTATGTATGTGAATCTCGAGAACCGTTCTTCCCACCGGCACGCGCGTTCTCCAGATATGGGCATAAAATGAATCCCCGAATGCGGAGCTGATGTCTGACATCAGAGTTTTCCGCAACCGGTACTGTGTGTGCAGAGATCTCCATATATTGGGGTTTGCATTAAAGGGTGGGGACAAAGGCTAACAGAAGGCAAACAGATGGTCAAAACGGGTCCTATGACAACATGACAACAGGTATATTGGGGTTTGCATTAAAGGGTGGGGACAAAGGCTAACAGAAGGCAAACAGATGGTCAAAACGGGTCCTATGACAACAGGTATATTGGGGTTTGCATTAAAGGGTGGGGACAAAGGCTAACAGATGGTCAAAACGGGTCCTATGACAACAGGTATATTGGGGTTTGCATTAAAGGGTGGGGCAGGCATAAAATGGACGCAAATAGACAGATATCTCCATATATGGGCATATGGGCATAAAATGGACCCAGAACTATATCTGCAGTGATCTCCATATATGGACATAAAATGGACGCCGACAGACAGACAGATACAGATATCTCCATATATGGGCATAAATGGACACAGGCAAACAGATGGTCAAAACAGGTCCTATGACAACAGGTATAATGGGGTTTGCATTAAAGGGCGGGGCATTCATTCTCTATTTACATCGTTCCCGAGTTGGCCAGGTCGCCGACTAGACGCTGGGCCGCCCGAAGGGCGGCCCATGAGTCAACAAAAAATCTCTGTGAATGTGTATGTATGTATGTGAATCTCGAGAACCGTTCTTCCCACCGGCACGCGCGTTCTCCAGATATGGGCATAAAATGAATCCCCGAATGGGGAGCTGATGTCTGACATCAGAGTTTTCCGCAACCGGTACTGTGTGTGCAGAGATCTCCATATATGGGCATAAGGGGACAAAGGCAAACAGATGGTCAAAACGGGTCCTATGACAACAGGTATATTGGGGTTTGCATTAAAGGGTGGGGACAAAGGCTAACAGATGGTCAACCGGTACTGTGTGTGCAGAGATCTCCATATATGGGCATAAGGGGACAAAGGCAAACAGATGGTCAAAACGGGTCCTATGACAACAGGTATATTGGGGTTTGCATTAAAGGGTGGGGACAAAGGCTAACAGATGGTCAAAACGGGTCCTATGACAACAGGTATATTGGGGTTTGCATTAAAGGGTGGGGCATTCATGGGGTCCGCTCCAAAAAAGAAAATAAAAGAGACAAAGACAAACATAAGACAAGCGACAAAGCGTGGGACTGGGAGGATGACTTGAATGATGCAGATTTAAGCAGGCTGTGTATTCTGCTTAAAGAAGAAACAAACAAAAAGCGACAGAGATCTCATATATGGGCATAAAATGGACGCAGATAAACAGATATCTCCATATACGGGCATAAAGGGACACAGACAGACAGATACAGAGATCTCCATATATGGGCATAAATAAGCAGGCTGTGTATTCTGCTTAAAGAAGAAACAAACAAAAAGCGACAGAGATCTCATATATGGGCATAAAATGGACGCAGATAAACAGATATCTCCATATACGGGCATAAAGGGACACAGACAGACAGATACAGAGATCTCCATATATGGGCATAAAATGGACGCAAATAGACAGATATCTCCATATATGGGCATATGGGCATAAAATGGACTCAGAACTATATCTGCAGTGATCTCCATATATGGACATAAAATGGACGCCGACAGACAGACAGATACAGATATCTCCATATATGGGCATAAATGGACACAGGCAAACAGATGGTCAAAACGGGTCCTATGACAACAGGTATAATGGGGTTTGCATTAAAGGGCGGGGCATTCATTCCCTATTTACATCCTTCCCGAGTTGGCCAGGTCACCGACTAGACGCTGGGCCGCCCGAAGGGCGGCCCAGCTTCTAGTATTTTAAATGGGCAGAATTACGAAAGCCAGCCTATTATGTGAGGAGAACTATAATCTGGCTGTCATCTTCCTACCCAAGATGCACTGCGCTTTCTCTTTCTATTTCTATTCTCTCTCTGATCCAGAGGATTAAACTAATTAAAACATATATTTTTGGGGGAAAACTACTGTTTTGCTATGTAATTACTGTACCTTTTTCTTCCCTTTTTATTAATATCACGTAGATGTGTTTTTTTGGGTACTTTATATAGCTGTAATGAGGCTATGAAAAAAAGAAAAATCCCATCCACTTCCACTATAAAAGAATCTGCAATGGTGATTCTGTCCCACTGGGATTAAACAAATTCAAACATATATTTTCGGGGAAACCCCCTGTTTTGCAATGTAACTACTGTACCTTTGTCTTCCCTTTTTATTAATATCACCTAGATGTTTTTCCTTTGGTACTTTAAATTGCAATAATGAGGCAATGAAAATACCCTCTCCCCCCATTCACTGCCACTATAAAAACAATCTGCCCAGGGTCATCTGTACCACCATAGTAACAGGGCAGAATGGGCGGGATTTGCAAAGGGGAGAATTATGGAGACACCCATGGGTATATCTGCTACCAACACCCATTACTGTCGTTGTTAGGGAGAGATGGGGAGATGGAGAGGGCCTATCTAACCATTACAATAACCTGGCCAATGTTGGGTCCCGGAACCTGAACATGATGATCAGTGTACAGTATGTGTATGACTGTATGTGTATGTGTATGTGTATGTGTATGTGTATGTGTATGTGTATGTGTATGTGTATGTGTAGTCAGTGCAATAAACGCTGGGCAATAACCGCACAAAACGGAACATGTGGGGGTGCACACAAGGAGCGTCATTGCTGTCATTCGGAAACCTTGTACGGAATGTCCAGTTACTATGAGGGAATGGAAAAAAGTAGTAGTAATTATTTAGTCACAAGCTCTTGCTAATCATTTTTCCAAATATTTATATATTTATAAAATCCACAGACAGACCAATTTCAACCCGGTGTCCCAATTCTTGGCATTATCTATAGGTGAATGTTCTTCAAAAGCAGCAACAATAGCAGATATACTGTCCTCTACTCTCGCCTTCACCTTCCATAGCTTTTTGGAACTATATATCTCAACGAGGAACAGAAACATGGACCACCGACTGTCTTTTTAAAAGAAATGGCTTGACTAGTACACCAATTCATCCGCTGGTTGTAGTGTACCATGTTTCTCGAATCCTCCTGACTGGTATCTGTTAGAAAAGTGCGCTGTCATTTTGGAGATACTCTGGGAAAGATGGGCTTTCCATTCAAGGTGTTCCAGCATAAATAAAGAGCCAACTCAAAACTTTTAATTGTTTGTTTAAAGAACAAATAAAATAGTTTTGACTCTAAAGCAAGAAAAACAACAAAGGTTTTCCTTGATAGTACGCTATGAGTTTGATGCTAATGCAACCACTAGAAAGTAGCTGTCCTCCAGTTGTCCTCTGAGAGCTTTTTGTTTTATGTGAACAAAGTTTTTACTTCAAGTTTTGGAATTAGAGACCAATTAAGCCATAAGAGGATATTCAAACCACAATGGGCCTAGGAACCGGGCCTGGGGATCTCCCCTGAAGCTTCTATACATAATTCAACAGCCTTTTCCTTTCCTTTTCTTTTTGTGAAGTGAAGTACCTGTGTTGAAATAGGAGCACTGGTTACCAGCACCGTGAAGACACACTGGGGCTAGTTTTCAACGGTGTACCATGTGGTTAAGTGCATTTAGCTGATGTCCCAAGTCCAAATGGGTCCTTGATTAGATAGTTAGAATGAAGACCAGCAGTACTTTGGTATTCCCCAGGAGCCCAAATTAAGAATCAGTACTTGTGGGTGCCACAGTCATAAAGTTGACATCGGGCCCCCAGCTAAATATGGGCAAAAATCTGTTGTAATTATAAACTAGAATATGCATAATGCTTGCATGTAATGCCAGGTGGCTCTCTGATGTCTCTTGTAATTGGTCCCGGTTACCGACTGTAAGGGGGACCAATTACAAGACGCTTGAACTTTTAAAGTCATTATTACTTTTTTACCCTTTAGAGTACAAAGTCCCCTTAAAGGAGTAGTTCACCCCCAAAATGATTGATTCCGAAAGGGGACCCAAAAGCATTCGGCTCCCCATCCGGAATCAAAAGAAATATATTATTGTCTCCATGGCATGAGTAATCAATAGAAAAAAGTCATATTGGGGGTGAACTACTCCTTTAAGGTTACATTGAGCACTGGGTCAAGGGTAAAAAAATAATAATTAAAAATCTCTCAAACTTTTATGAAGTGTTTCTTTTGCATTGAATTAATGCTGATAATGTTTTGTGATAGCACAATCAGAATTTTTTTTTACTGCCGATTCACCCTAGCACACAACACATGCACGCATTGCACACAACACCACATGCAGCAAGAAGGCAATCAATTATTAAGAGCAGCGTTTTCTCTGCCAGGCAGAGAATGCCTTTTAATGCACAACGCTGATCTTTGTCGGAAATCTGAGGGACCAAATTCATCTATGGCTGTCTCTCTCTATCTGTATGCCTCTCTCTCTCTCTCTCTCTCTCTCTCTCTCTCTCTCTCTCTCTCTCCCTCTCTTTCTCTCTCTCTCTCTGCAGTGTGCTGAATGAGGACATATACATATATATGGGGGATTCAGGTTATAATAAAATAGGCAACAAAGGATCCAGCGGCTTTTCTTTCCTTTTCTTTTCTAACCACCTCGTCAGAGGAAGCCACTGCTCAGACTGAACTGAATTCAAATCTCCCTAACAAGAGATGGGGGGGGGGAACAAGCTGACAAACACATCCTCATCTCCGCACCTACTACTTATGCCCTCATTCCTGTTACACTTCTACCACCTCTCTCTTTCCCTCCTTCCTGCGCGTGCGTGCGTACGTGCGTGCGTGTGTGTGTGTGTGTGCGCGTGCGTGCGTGTGTCCCTCTCTAGTACTCCCTGATCATGTCCTGATTGGAAAAGGGAGGGGGTGGAGGGCAAGAAAGGGGAAAGAGGAGTGTGAGAGAGAGGGGAAGTGACATCGGCTTCTCCATCCCGGTGCCCACTCACCCATACACACGCACGCACGCACACAAACACACACACACACACACACACACACACACACACACACACACACACACACACACACACACACACACACACACACACACACACACACACACACACACACACACACACACACACACACACACACACTCGTGCTCTGTGGCCCTGTGTGTGATTTGATTGTGGTTAGGACAGAGCCGAGGTGACAGCCAGCGCTGGCCCTCGATGCGCCCACTGCAGACCTCCCTGTTTTTATGCTTCACAGAGGAGGGGAGGTGACAGGAGGTACACTGATGCGCGCACACACACACACACACGCACGCACGCACGCACACACACGCACACACACACACAACGCACACATGCAAGCAACGCAGACACGTAGGAATATGTGCACACCAGGCACACATGTACTGCTGCACATATAGGTGCGAATGGGTACAAGCGTGCGTGCGCACATAATCACACTCACAGCGTGTCTCGCTCATGCACGCGCACGTGCACACGCACACGCACACACACACACACACACACACACACACACACACACACACACATACACACACACACACACACACACACACACACACACACACACACACGCTTGGAGGCAGGCACACACACAGACAGATCTCTAATCTTCTCTTCAAATCACCTCCTGTCAGCCATAGCAGCCTTCACTGCAAATAGCTTGGTGCTTTCTGTGTGTGTGTTTGTGTGTGTGTGTGTGTGTGTGTGTGTGTGTGTGTGTGTGTGTGTGCGCGCGTGCGTGCGTGTGTGTGTGTGTGTGTGTGCACCAGTGGTTTGCTCTCTGTACAAGATGCCCAGTGACGATCAGTGACTGCATCAGCGATTCCTTTCACACGGTGAAAGAGGTTCTTTTTATATAGCGCTGGAAAGCCACATCAAATGTACGCGCACACACCGAACAGATGACAGGTGCAGTCTAACATCCAGAGCAGTTCTCACGTCGGCACGCTTTGCTTCTGCTTTATTGTTCCTGGCATTCAATGTGTTTCTGATCTAAACCGTATACGTATACGGTGTATGTTATATCTATATCTATATCTACAGTGCTATATGAAGTCAAGTTGTGGCGGGTGGGCGGGCCGTGTCTGTGTGTGCACCAGTGGTGGAAAAAGTACTCAGATGCTTTACTTAAGTAAAAGTATCAATACTGCAATATAGAAATGCTCCGTTACAAGTGAAAGTCTGTAATTAAAAATGTACTTGAGTAAAGCCCTTTGCACACAGGCGCGTTTAACCGCACGGATAAAACGGACAATATAATTTTTTGAAAAGAAAACAATGATTCTCTATGACCTCATGCACACCGGCTCCGAATTAGCCGTGCGACGAGTGGTTGCCGCCGTGCGTTTTTTTCTCGATCGAAACCAGTTCGATTCGTGCGTCTTGTCGCATGCGGTAAAAAACTCATCACTCCTTTTATGACTACTTTTTGGATCCGCAGCGCCGATTCCGCACAGCCTTGCACACCAAATCCAATGCGTTTTATTCATGCCGCAAACGAAAAAAACGCAACTGTCCTGTGTGCAAAGGGCTTAAAAGTGCAAAAGTATTGGGATCAAAATAAAGTACCAAAAGTAAAAGTACAAAATGTTTGAAAATAGCAGATCTACAAGCTCACAACGCGTTGCGATGCGACACGTTGTGAGCTTGTAGATCAGCTATTTTCAAATAGCCTAGGTATAAAATAGGGCTAAAGTGGATTAATGTATGTTTTATAATATAATCATTTATATCTGCAAAGTAACAAGTACCTAAAGTTTTCAAATAAATGTAGTGGAGTAAAAGTACAATATTTGCCTCTGAGATGTAGTGGAGTAGAAGTAAAAGTACTGAAAAACTGGAAATACTCAAGTAAAATACAAATACCTCAAAACTGTACTTAATTACAGTACTTAAGTAAATGTACTTATACCACTGGTGTGCACAGATATGCCCATGTACAGTATGGACTGGAATCAGTGTTTCTCAAACTTCAACATTTCAAGGTGTCCCCTTAACTCTGGCAGTGTACAAATGGAACCAAATGGACCCGTCAGGGTTCATTTGGTTCCATTTGTACACTGTCTGAGTTACAGACTTGTATGGTTCAATTTAGACCCCCCTAAAGGAACCCACAAAGTCCAACACCACAGCTCCATGATGTTGGCTAGTCCGTACTCTTTCTTGCATTGCATCAAATCACATCCTATAGCTGGACAACAAGGGGCCTAATTCACCCACACAATAAGCCAGCCAATGGTGGGTAATGGTGGGCAAGATTTGTGAACTGTTGTGATAAAAGAAGGCTAGAGACTGGAACACAACCACCCTAAGCACTACAAACCATCTGAGTCTTTAATGTTTCTTATACTATCTAAAATGTATCTACAATGCTGTGATTTGTTCCAAAAGCTTTATACCCTCTGTGTGTGTATATCTCTCTATCTCTCTCTCTCTCTCTCGGATGCTATTTATTTATGTAGTCTTTATTATATTTTGTTGATTGATACAGAGAAAAGAGCTGTGGGGGAGACATTGTAGCAGGTCTCAAACCTAAAGGGCTGCTGGCATCCGTACGCTTTCAAAGCACAAGGACTGTCTTAACTGTCTGCACCAGTGACAAGCTGTACTTTGCAGTTTTGCTTTTTGTGTCCAAGGCACAACAATGGGCAAGTCACCTACAGTATATTAACAACTTGGGGGCCAAACTCGTTCAGTAACGAGATACGGCCACTGGAGGTCACTGTGCCAAAACGAAGTTGTCTCGTCCCTCAACGAGACAAAGGGTTAACTTGAGGCGCTTTTCCACTGCAAGGTGGAACCAGAACTTTCAGGAACCAGAACCTATTTTTTTGGTTCTGGTTGTGTTTCCATTGCGAACGGCCCGGTTCCAGACAAGGTTCCTGGAACCCCCTGGAACCTTTTTTCAGCCCTGCTCCTGATGTAGAACTAAACTTGAGTTCTGAGAACCTATGGGCGGGGCTAGCAGCGCTCCTGCTCTCGATTGGTCGAGCGGAGGTAACGACACCGAGGAGAAATCTCTCACAACACAACAGCGTCATTTTTAAAATCCTATTCCGACAGACAGAAACACTATGGACGAACGTCAGACGACAGCCACGACACTTTGGTCAAGTGTGATGATACAGGCTCTTTTATTTGTGTCTGGGCGGGAGAAGAAAATATCCAGAAGGAGCTAGAAGCATCCGTTCTACTAAATGAAAGGATTTTCAAACAAATTCCGTCGCCGTCGTGTCGTCTTTCTGAAATGGGCGTCGAGTGACGAGTGCACAAGCAGGCAGACACGGTGCCAAGCAAAAATAAAGAAAATGTACGTCGATAGACCGACAACAAACTAAAACAGTGGAGATAAGCATTTCTACATTCCTCCGTCCATTGGTGACTCGAGTCAGCACTCAGCAGCCGGTGTGTGTGTGTGTGTGTGCGTGTGCGTGCGTGTGTGTGTGTGAGAGAGACACGCTTTTTTTCTCCCTAGAGCAAAAGCAGCGTACCAGCTCAGTACAGTTAGCAGCTTGTTTGAACGTTCTATTGTTTTTTATTTTCTTCATTTTAATATCCAGAAAGTAGTAACTAAAGACGTATTTCTTACATAGAGCTGTTATTTTAGATTTTAGTTTCCCGAATGTGCTGTTCAAATGACCAGCTATTTTGTCTCAGCCAAATCAGGCTGACCAGTTGAGCTTCCCGGTTGGGTCTGGTTATATGGAAACAAAAGCAGAACTTGGTTCTGGAACTTCACAGGTTCTTGAAAGTTCTTGGTTCTGGAAAGTTCAGGTTCTAGTTCTGGGTTGGCCCTGCAGTGGAAATGCGCCTTTGGTTACGTGCAGCTGCATCCGTCCTGTGTACCCTGTGAAAGACCCTGGTCCATACGTCATACCGTGGCTCGCAGAGAAACAAAATGGAGGATCTAGGCTGCATACACTTCCATTCTAGGCTGAAAGATAAAAACAGCTTTATCTATGAATAAGGTGCAAAGAACGCCAGGGAAGCAGAGATCTGTCTGTTTTCACGGCGACACTTTACCGCGATGGTCGGCCCCAGTTTGGATTTTAGTTTCGCGAGCGTTTGCAAACAAATGGATTATCTTCCTCAATCGTCAGTGGACACTCACGTACACACGCACAAAGCTTCCAAGGCTCTTCAAAATTAAAGCGTAAGTGAACGACGGCAGCAGCAACAGCTAGAAATGTTAGAAACCTTGGCTTCCATTGTGTTAATAGCAAATAGTCAAACTATACGTTCACAATGCACCTCCACCGGCTGTCAGTCTGTCACATGTCACGGTCAGTCTGTCACACGTCACGTCACACTTTTGCCACTGTTGCCCCTTATCCATGCCAAACTTTGCACACACTGATTTGCTACCATTGCCTTCTAAAGTTTTGTATGCAACCTGACGGTCGCTTATCTCCCTATTTAGGGAGTCTTGCGGTAATAATTTTAATCATTTTCACCTATCTTACAATATGACATGTCTAAAATAGGGACAACAGGTTGAACGTAGTCAAATATTTCTTTTTTACATTACAGCAGTGTGCTTTGGGAACCACAGTTTTACAGTATATATAACTGAGTTTATATAGTCAAAGTCACGTACCATCACACGTGGGCAATGGATGGCTCCACCAATGGTTCTTCTCACAGACGAGCGGCTCCTCGTGGCTGAGTCTGTAGCCAGAGTCACACCCAAACGACACCGTGGAGCCGATGGAGAAGTCCTGCCCGTACCGAATGCCGTTGACCGGGATGCCTGGGTCCAAGCACGAGTAGCTGTCCACTGTTACGCCTTGATCAGAAAAACAAAGCCCTCTCAGATGTCTATTACAGTAAAATGCAATTTACTTATTCAACGCTTAAGCCCTTATCAGAGTCTGCGGTGAAGAGCCTATCACCGCAAATTGTAGGTGATAAGCTATCCACCTAAAGTGAGAAAACAAGTGGAGGCCAGCATCATAGTCAGTCACGGTGAAGTCCTATCACTGTGACTGACTGGTCTAGATCGACCAATCAGTGAACGGGGTGATGGGCCGATCTGTCTGATAGTAAAAACAGAGAGATGTGTCGGGGTAGCCTGACACTTCAGTCCGCACATCACCACCCCCTGCTGGTGGGTGGTGTGTAGTGTGGACTGAAGCTGCACACCTTTTAATCTATTTCGAAAGCGCCCAAAGAGCGGGCGCATTGAATGGGCCAATCAGGGTTGTATGCTTGGGGCACATGGTGTGGCTGCTCCGGTCCCAGCCCCCTCCAAACAGAGCTCTTGAGCTCACGTGAGACTCGCTCGTGGACTCTGATTGGTGTCCTCTGCCCACGTGAGAGTCTAGTGGACTCTGATTGGTCCGTGAAAACTGTCATGGCGGAGTCAGACTCGACTCGTATTATTTTAATAAACTATGAAATAGTGCCGTTTCTTCACGTTTTAATACCATTTTGCACTAACGTAAACATGCAGACATATAATATGTTATGAGAAATAACGTATTTTTGCAATGTCACGCCACGTCGCCGTCGCGTGTGTGTGTGTGTGTGTGTGTGTATGTGTGTGTGTGTGTGTGTGACGTCAATAGGCTTTAGCCCCCCCCCCCGCCGAAATAGAATGTCTGCCCTCAATTTCAGACTCTCATCCCGAAGTGAAACGTAGTGTGAGATGTCTGGCGCTCGCAGTCAGGCAAGTGTCGGGGTTCGCGGTGGATAGCTCTTTACCCCGAGTAATGACGTAGTGTTGTAGTTTTATGACTTAAAAAGACTACACCGCTTATCACCGTGGTGCCTACTATGATAAGGGATTTACAGGGACACAGATAGGGACGGCATGTATATTGTGTTCGTGGTGTATGTTTTCAGTGTACGTGGGTTTGATTTGCTGGGGGGGGGGGGGGCAGGATTATCCATGCCACTGATTTTATATCCCCCTCAGCACTGGTAGGCAGTGGTGGAAAAAGTACCCAATGTTTTACTTAAATTAAAGTATCAATACTGCAATATAGAAATACTCTGTTACAAGTAAAGGTTCGGAATGTACACAATTATTGTGAGCTTGTAGATCGGCTATTTTCAAGTAGCCTAGGTATAAAATAGGGCTAAAGTAGTTAAATGTATGTTTTATAATATTATAATTTATACCTGCAAAGTAACTAATAACTAAAGTTTTCAAATAACTCTAGTGGAGTAACATTTGCCTCTGAGATTGTATTGGAGTAGAAGTAAAAGTATTGGAAATTGGAAATACTCAAGTAAAGTACAAATACCTCAAAATTGTACTTAAGTACTGTACTTAAGTAAATGTACTTAGTTACTTTACACCACTGCTGGTAGGGATATGGTTTATCCCTGCTGCTTGTGATCAGACTGTGTTAAATACTGTACATGTATTTTCTTTTGGGAAAGTTAGACTGTCTGAAATATTTGACATTTATATTGTAATTTAACAATTTAATTAAAGAAATGCATGTTAACCACATGTTATGGTTTGATTGATAGCTGATTGACTGTGTTTATTAACCACTTTATCCGCAGCATGCTTGTTGTAAGTTGTAAAGTTACATTTTAGAAAGGACCGTTGACGTGTTTATAGTATGAAGTTGTTCTGTTACTTACTTTCATATAATATCTTGAAGCCAGCATTTGAGCGACTGTTGTCAGTGGTAAACAGCAGATACAGGAAGTTGCTACTGCTGAACAGGAACTGAGGCACCTGGGATCCATTGAAGGAGCCAATCAGAGGAGACAGGAGGTTGGGCCCATCATGGATCTCCAGGAAGTCATAGCCCAACTCTGTCTGGAACCTTTCATAAATAACAAAGAAAGACAGTAAAGAACCCCCTTTTTTTTTACAATGCCACAGAATCATCAAATTGACAATATCAGGTTTTGAGCCTGCATGAAATGTACTTTTAAATGGAGTAACTACCACCAGTTTGAAGTTCCAAGAAACTTTGAGGCTCCGAGCATTAAATGCTGAATTTGACCATAGCTTTTAACAGCTTTTTGGTTAAATGCAAATGTCTCTGACTGACTGAGTCACTGAGTAATGAAGTTACACCACTGGTCAGCCGGTTGGCCGATCCATTAATTAATCGCAGAGCAATCGTCCAGACAATTCTGATACCCGGGGCTGGTGCTACTTATCTTGTCTTGTCTTATACGCGGCCAATCGACCATGTCAAGTACAGATCTGCGCCCTGGTCAAGTTCATTTCAGGTCTCTACACAGTACGTAATATTTGCCAAACAGTAAAATAATTTCTGAGCACAAGAAGAAGATTACACCCTACCGTAATCTATTCAATCCAAAGTAAAAGAGAATTCGTTTCGAAGTAATTCAAACTTTTCGGTAATCAGAATCCTCCATTATAACCCCCAAAGCCTTTTCATAAACGCAATAATCCCAAAACAATTATTGCCATCGGTTTGGATAGTTGTAATTGCGTACTGCCGCTTAACATCACACTCCCGAGAGAGAGGGAGATAGAACGAAGCAGAAGTGTGAGTGCGTTGCGTGTGTGCGTGTTTGTGTGCATGATGTGTGTGTGTGAAAGAGAGAGAGGGACAGAGTCAGAGGCAGAACGATAAGAATATGTTTTTAAGCATGTCTGGGCTCTCATAGAGACGGAGATGGCAAATTATATATTACTAGAAGGTCGGCCGGCTACGCCGGCCTCCCCTCTAGGTTGTCGCGTTGCGTCTATAGGAGTAGATATTCGTCGAAAACAAACCCCAGAGGTACAGGGTGGCCACGATCTGATGTATTGTTTTATACTATTTTTGCGGCAGTGTGGTGTGTGTAATGGCCAAATATGTTTTTTTTGAGAAAAAAAAAGTTTTTTGAGAAAAAAAAGTTTTTTCAGTAAAAAAAAGTTTTTTGAGAAGAGGAAAAAAAAAGTTTTTTGAGAATTTTTTTTTTTTTTTTTTTTTTTTTTTAAAGTTTTTTGAGAAGAAAAAAAAATTGAGAAAAAAATTTTTTTTTGAGAAAAAAAAATTTGGAAAAAAAAGTTTTGAAAAAAAAAAAAAAAAACCTATTGGTGATGCGATGACGTGGTGTATACGGATGTTACTGCGATTGAGGTGAAAGAGAAAAGTGGAAAGTTGTGAGCTAACTATTAGCTATTTTGTGTGTGTGTGTGTGTGTGTGTGTGTGTGTGTGTGTGTGTGTGTGTGTGTGACACAGCCCTCCCTCTCTGTTGTAAATGTAATTCGATACACTGCCCCGCTCCTCTCCCCTTCCCTCCCCTTCCCTCTCTCTCTCTCTCTCTCTCTCTCTCTCTCTCTCAGTGCCTGTGTGAGTATAGGCTTCAAACATGTCCGTTTTGTGGAGGCTTCATGTCCGTTGCTTGGAGGCTTCATGTCCGTTGCTTGAAGTGGGCTGCGGCTTTAAGCCAATTGTAAATACTAGAAGCTCGGCCGGCGGAGCGTCTAGTCGGCGACCTGGCCAACTCGGGAACAATGTAAATAGGGAATGAATGCCCGCCCGCTCTTTAATGCAAACGCCATTATACCTGTTGTCAGAGGATCCGTTTTGACCATCTGTTTGCGCGTGTCCATTTATGCCCATATATGGAGTTATCTGTCTCTAAGCGTCCATTTTATGCCCATATATGGAGATCTCTGTAGGACCCGTATTGACCATCTGTTTGCCTGTGTCCATTTATGCTCATATATGGAGATATCTGTATCTGTCTGTCTGCATCCATTTTATGCCCATATATGGAGATCTCTGTATCTGTCTGTCTGTCTGTGTCCCTTTATTCCCATTATGGAGATCTCTGTATCTGTCTGTGCCTCCGACTGTGTTGCAGACACAGTGCCAGTTCCCCCTTTAATGCAAACCCCATTGTACCTGGGCACAGGCCATTATGTTTGCCTGTGTCCATTTAAGCCCATATATGAATATCAGAACATGTCATACTGATAACATTCAATACGTAACCATGGCATTTTGTGTTGACTCATGTAGCGTACATGATGTCAGAGCCTTTAATGAAGTGATGTCACAATGAGTCAGCGCTTGCGCCGATTTCCTCCGGAACAGCCTGATGTCAACAATCAGCTCCGCATAAGGAGATTCCAAACGTTTTGCGCCGGTTTCGGAAAACCGCGAGTCGGGTCGGGTCGAGGCCCGGCACTGCACTCCGCGCCGCGGCGGGGAACGCGCGTGCCGAATCTGAAGCCGGTGGGACGAACGGTTCTCGAGATACGTGGATTACATACACACAGACAGACACGCAGAGACGTTTGACCATCTGTTTGCCTGTGTCCATTTATGCCCATATATGGAGTTATCTGTCTCTAAGCGTCCATTTTATGCCCATATATGGAGATCTCTGTAGGACCCGTATTGACCATCTGTTTGCCTGTGTCCATTTATGCTCATATATGGAGATATCTGTATCTGTCTGTCTGCATCCATTTTATGCCCATATATGGAGATCTCTGTATCTGTCTGTCTGTCTGTGTCCCTTTATTCCCATTATGGAGATCTCTGTATCTGACTGTGCCTCCGGCGTCCATTTTATGTCCATATATGGAGATCACTGCAGATATAGTTCTGGGTCCATTTTATGCCCATATATGCCCATATATGGAGATATCTGTCTATTTGCGTCCATTTCATGCCCATATATGGAGATCTCTGTATCTGTCTGTCTGTGCATCTGTTTGCCTGTGTCCATTTATGCCCATATATGGAGATATCTGTTATCTGTCTGTCTGTCTGTCAGCGTCCATTTTATGTCCATATATGGAGATCACTGCAGATATAGTTCTGGGTCCATTTTATGCCCATATATGCCCATATATGTAGATATCTGTCTATTTGCGTCTATTTCATGCCCATATATGGAGATCTCTGTATCTGTCTGTCTGTGTCCCTTTATGCCCGTATATGGAGATCTTTGTGATTCTGCGTAAATGTTATGCCCATATATGCCATTTGTGTCCATTTTATGCCCATTTATGGAGATCTCTGTATCCGTCTGTCTATATTCAGAGATTTTTTGTTGACTCATGTGGCGTACGTGATGTCAGAGCCTTTTATGAAGTGATGTCACAATGAGTCAGAGCTTTCGCCGATTTCCTCCGGAACAGCCTGATGTCAACAATCAACCCCGCATAAGGAGATTCCGAACGTTTCGCGCCGGTTCGGGAAAACCGCGCGTCGGGTCGGGTCGAGACCCGGCACTGCACTCCGTGCCGCGGCGGGGAACGCGCGTGCCGAATCTGAAGCCGGTGGGACGAACGGTTCTCGAGATACGCGGATTACATACACGCAGACAGACACGCAGAGACTTCTCGCATTTATAGATAGATTATATCGTCGTTGTCGGGCGGAAACCTCGTATCTCCAAATTTCAAATGTGCACCTTCTTTCGCAAAGTAAAGCCCTGCTTCATCATACAAGGCCGTCGCAAAGAGTAGTGAAAACAGCAGATCTACAAGCACACAACGCCTCGCACAGCTGTTTTCACTAGTTTAAATCATTTTTAAAATGATAAATACAAAACAAACGGTTTTGGACGTACAAGGTTTCCACCCGACAACGACGATATATTTATCACATTTTTGTGAATTCATAATGGCAGATCCACTGTCAGGTGCTGACGTCATTGCCAAGTCACCGCTCAGAGAGCACGCCATCGCAAGAACCGGCTAGAATAGAAAATAAGCAGTTGTCAGTCGTGTCAAACCGAGCGCCCGGGATCATTGAAGGGAAGTGCCGCTCCGGGTTCTGCTAACTGCTCTCATTGCCCATTCACAGCTCTTACCCAGTCTTTTTAATAACCATAAACCAAATCCTAACTGTCACTCACAACCACAGGCCCCAACCACGCTCCAACCACGCACCTGTCAAAGGTAACCTTGATGGACCGCCCGGGCTCTGCCTCAATCACCCATTCACAGCTCAGGGAGTCTTTGTAGTAACCAGGCCAGCCAGGGGACAGAATCACTCCAGTGGGGGCTGAATAGTGGCCTCCACATGGGGCTATAGTATAGAGAGAAAGAGAGAGACACACACACACAGGATTTAGAGTTATATTCTTTTTTGTTCTGTTTTTGTCCTTCTGTTGAAATTCTGCAGCCGGGAGCCGATCCCAGGGCCAAGACAATTAGAAACAATGGGCAATTTGGAATCTTCAACCCATCACTCTTGCACACCTTGGCTGAGGGAGGAAACCATAGCATACAGAATAAACCCATTAAAAAAGGGGCCAGAGATTGAACCCAGGACCTTCTTGCTGTGACAGAAGTATTAATCACTGACCTACTGTGCTACCTTATTACAGATGTGCTGTTTCATATCTTCGGGATTTACTACTCTTTTCCTGAAAAATGTTCCAGGTTTTTTTTCCCTGTTTTGCCTTTCTAATTTTCATGGAGAATGGAGCGTATTTTTGCAGATACTCGCAAATGGCAAGAAACCACTCCATTCCCATTAAAAAGCAGAATCCACCTTCATAGGAAGATTTAAAAAGTCAGAGAAGGTAATAAAAATAGAAAAAAAAAATAGCTACAAGCTCAATGTTCTGCCAATCTACTGTCTTGCCAAAGGCAGGACACGTGAAGTTTTTAAATGGCATATCTGTATCTCAGGTAATGTGGCATTATGTGTTGCAATTTCTACTATGGAAATGATTATGAATCAAAGGTTTACCTTCGCATTTAGGGATAGGTCCGCTCCACATGACCTTCCCTTTGTCTAGCTGACAGGTGATGGTCTCAGACCCTTGGGTTTTTATGAAGCCGTCCTCACAGACCACGGATATGGAGCTGCCGAGCTGGAAGCTGTCCCCAAAGCGCCGGGCATTGATGGGAATGCCAGGGTCTGGACACTCGTTATGGCCGAATGCTGCGTAAAAAAAAAAGAAAAGAAGAGAGCTTCAACACAATATCTGATTCTCTCAGAGAGAGAGAGAGAGAGAGAGAGAGAGAGAGAGAGGGAGAGAGAGAGAGAGGTGTAATCAGGAACTATCTCAGAGGAAATGACCGGGCACTCATCGAGATGGAGATGGCAAATGATATGATACGATCCGACTCGGGACTTTTGACTAGTTAATATGCCGCACAGTGATCCCATGCAAATATTGTATCAGGGTACGGTTACACTTGTAATTTCCAAGCAATTTTCTGAGATTGGATCATAAAGATGGGACGTTATGAGCCCACATCTCTGAGGCACTGCAAAAATGTCCCCCGTGACTTTCCTGTCATCTTGTGTCACACGGTTAGTGATGTGACGATGGATTGCCTCTCAGCGGTTGTGACATCTAGACCCAGGGGCGTCACAAGGGGGGGGGCAGGGTGTAGGGGCCTTGATTATTTTATACTTTAGCTATTGAAAAATGACAGATATACAAGCTCACGGCGGAGATCTGCTATTTTTGAAAAGTGATATTATGGCCAACGGCTGCTGCAAACAGACAGACAAGCACACGCACGCACATACCGACCAACGCAGAGACACTGCGGCAGACATAAAGACATACACCGACTACAGACAAAGGAAGGTATAGACACCAGCCAACATGCAGACACTAGAGACAGAGACAAGCGCACATTGACGCACCCCTCCCCCCTCCCCCAAGGGAAAAACAGTGATGGATTTGTCTGACATTTACTGATGTGTCCTTTATCTAACATTAACACTAAATTAGAAACTAAATGCATGTGCGTGCATGTGTATGTACGTGCTTGTGTATGCATGAGTGTGTATAAGCGTGCATGCGAATGTGTGTATGCGTGCGTGCGTCCACTGGACTATAGAGGAATCCATTATGTTTTGAAGAACTTTAATGTCACTATGTTCATTAATTCAAAGGCAACAGCAGACACGGGCAACCGTAGACAGTAACAGTACATTAACCTCAAGCCACACCGTCCACAGTTGTCTTCGCGGCTTCCAGACAGATTGAAGACGCCACTTGTTGCAGTGCAGCCGTGCACAAAGTTTCTTGTAAGAAGCAGTGCCGACTAGTGTAGCCACCGCTTGCCAACTTTAAACTACAGAGTTTTCATCATGTTTCCGTCAAAGTGTTTTAATGCAAACTATGATGTATTGCGTTAGAAAAAAAAGCTGCAATGCATTGGCAACATCAAATTTGTATTAAAAAATTGTCAGTATTGCAAATGTTTTTCCCCCCTTCTTTTTTTTTTTTTTTTTTACATCAATGGGCCAGACATCATAAAAAAAGTGATGAAAACGCGTTTGTCTAATGAATATTGACATAGCAACTTTTCCTGCTGTCATCTTGACTGGCAGTAAACACCCTGCCAGTGTGTGTGTGCATTAAATACGACCGGCATTCACACAGTCCATGTATTCACATCACTCGCACTGAAGGAGACGTAAACAAGCAGTATAAAGAGGACTTAGAAGTAGTTTGACTTGGATGGAAACACCGTCGTCGTGCTTCCTTTTCTCATCTCCCGGTGTTATTTGGAGAGTTCTCTTATCTCTTGTGGTGGTCCTTGTGATGGTCCTTGTGACTCTCCAGGTGTCCCTAATTAATCACATGCCTGTTTGCACCTGTGGCAGATATATAAAACGGCCTCCGGGGGCCCCGTGAAGCAGACTTGCCACGCTGCCAGTATAGCTTCCTCAATTCCTTGCTTCCTCCATCATGCCTCCTGTTGTTTCCTTTGATGGGGTTGACAGTGATGCTCCTTCGTTCTTTCCATTATGTTACCGTCTGGAGGAAGGGAGGCACCAGGCATCCCAATTTGAGGTGTTTTTGGTTTTGTTTTTTGTTTGTCTTCTTTGCTGTAGTTTTGGTGGAAGAATCCTGGGGAACCCAGGCACTTCCTCAGACTTTTTTGTTTTGTTTGGATGGATGTCTCTGTTGGATTGTGTTTTTTTCTAAAAGAAACACTCTTTAATTGCCATTGCAGCCTTAAAATGTTGACGACCTCAAGTGTCTGTGAGGATCTAACACTGTCCATAAACAAGGCATCTTCAATTTGGAGAAAACAAAGTCTACAAAGTCCCGAAAAGCATATTATTGGTAATTATTGAGGTAGACAGCTATGGACTTTGATAAAGAAATTGTTGTTTCATGAAAATATTGTCAACTAAAAGTTCGGGCAGCTATGCGGCACTCACACTTACGTTGCACCTCCGATCCGACCAATATGCCCATATATGGAGCTCTCTGTATCTGTCAGGGTATGCCCCCTTTTGTGCCCATATATGGAGCCGACTGATTTGTTTGCGCCTGATGCCATGACGACACATTGATGTTAGACAACGCACTCCATATTTGTGCGTACTGTAGCTGAATTGGGAACGCCTTATAAGGGTTATGGCTGAGTCATAGTGACTCATATGAGCATGATGACGATGTCCAGTCCTCCCATTAGCCAATCTGAATATAGGATCGTCAGTTTGTTTTAGCAATGGAACAGTTAGATAAGTGGACATAAGACAGAGGTGTACTGTATGCAGACAGACACAGAGACAGACAAGCCAGATAGATAGAAAACACCAGTAAGACGCCTAAGGGTGAAAAGCGACCTCGTCCTTCGATCACCAACCAACCACCATGGGTCAGTGTTCTGGCAAACAAGCCCGTCCTGACCCACATGCACTCAGCCGGGAGGTGTTCAAGGCCAGGCTCCTCTCACAAGAAATGACAATTAAAGACATGGAGGAAGACTGGAAGAACACCGTGATCTTGGGCAACAGTATGAGGACTAAGATTGCAGCCATGGAGAAAGACAAGGAGATCAGAAAGTTTCAGTTCCTGGACATGTCAAGAAGGTTGGCGGAAGTGGAGACAAAGATGCCAGCCTTGCTGCAGGAAGAAGCCTTATACGTTGCAAACCTCAAGGAACAGTTGAGGAAGGAGAGGGAGAAATGGGTGAAGGAGAGACTCCAACTGATCAGAGAAAAGGAGGAGGCTTTGTCTCAAACATTTCTCTCTGCTGAGCAGAAAAAATATAATGAAGACAAAGACTTGATGAACAACAATGACAAGGACTTTGAGGCCAAAGCACAGGATGGATAGACCATGCAGCATCACTTTAGATCACCATGCAGCTGGTTCAGTACTGATGCAGCATCAGGTCTAAGCAGGTCTAAGCATCTAAAAGGTCTAAAAGAGGTCTGTATCTTTTGAAACCCAGAAGGCCCACTAAGGAAAGCAACAACCATCAGGTCAAAATCTCCTGTATATTTTATCAGTGGCACCCTCTCTGTTAATCAAATAATTTAAGTTTTTTCTTTTGTTTTATCATTAATCTTACTTCTAATTAATTACTACTAGCCAATTCTTGGCTATCTGGCCAGTGATGTATATCGGACCAGTTACCCAATTTCAACAGTGCCTGTTGAGATTTGCAGAACATGCCCATATATGGGCATTACCAAATATGTGCATTCCCAGATATGCCCTTAATATTGATGACACTGGGACAGGGTTCTCCATGTATGGGCATAAAACAGACAAGGATGTAATTAATTTGCAAGTGTGATCTGGGAATGCCCATATATGGGCATGTTCTGACATCACATTGTCGACTATATATGGGCATAAAATATATGGGCAATAAAGGGACATCAAGCCAGAGTGTGAGGTCAGAGCAGCAAACCCATTCTGTTAAGAGTGGTTCCCCTGACATCACAGTGACATCAGGGCGTGATCTCAGAGTGATGTCATAGTGACAAGGGAACCAATGGACTGTAAAAATGTGTACTGACTGACTGACTGAACAGACAGCTGACAACAGACAGCTGCAACATTTTTCATGGTATACTGCGACCTTCGGTCGCAATTAATGATTCCATTTTGTATTTCTTATAAACAATGATGTATACAGTATACATGTATACCAGTAAGACGCCTAAGGGCGAGGTGCCATCTGTCATCTGCCATCTGTCTTGGCCATCCCAGATACCCATACATGGAGATCCATGTATATGGAGATACAATGCAGTACAACTGTACATTGTGCAAGTACAGTAACGGCAGGAGATGCTGCTAAGAACATACTGTAGGCAAAAATCTGAGCTATCCGTGCACAAAAGTTGGAGATTGTAGAACCCCAGACATGCTTACTCAGTTACTCGTTATGTGAAAGTCCCATGACGTCTACGCAAAAGAGAGATTAGACGTTTGCTCGGAACCCAAACTAGTGCAAACAGCAGCTTGTAGATCGGCTGTTTTCACAATTCTTTATGGAATTTCTTCGATTTTTTACTTTGAATTTCTTCATGAAATTACTGAAAAAAAATCGTTGTAGCCTATTTGTTTTGAATTCATGAAAAAATAGATTGGTAGGTGGATAGACAGATAAACAGATAGATGACATACTACTGTAGGTGATGTTGAACCCTCTGCCCGACATGGAGTGATGGGTAGATCGGTAGGTGGATAGACAGATAAACAGATACTGTACTGTATGGAATTATGGGTAGATCGGTAAGCAGATAGACAGATAAAAAGATAGATGACATACTACTGTAGGTGATGTTGAACCTTCTCCCCGACATGCAGTGATGGGTAGATCGGTAGGTGGATAGACAGATAAACAGATATGACATACTACTTTAGGTGATGTTGAACCCTCTCCCCGACATGCAGTGATGGGTAGATCGGTAGGTAGATAGACAGATAAATGACCCATTACTGTAGGTGATGTTGAACCCTCTCCCCGACATGCAGTGATGGGTAAACAGATACTGTACTGTATGGCATTATCGGTAGATCGGTCAGCAGATAGACAGATAAACAGATAGAAAACATACTACTGTAGATGATGTTGAACCCTCTCCCCGACATGCAGTGATGGGTAGATCGGTAGGTAGATAGACAGACAAACAGATACTGTACTGTATGGAATTATCAATAGATCGGTCAGCAGATAGACAGATAAACAGATAGATGACATACTACTGTAGGTGATGTTGAACCCTCTCCCCGACATGGAGTGGTCGGCCTGGAACTCCAGCCTCAGGGTGTTGGTGTTGGACGTCAGGTGGGAGGGGCTCTCCGCGCCGGAGAAGCGTCCGATGATGGGCGCGTCGTTGGCCTCGCCGTCTTTCACCGTCAGCGAGTCGTACGGAGCCTCCAGGTCAAAGTCGTTGAAGGCCAGGTGGATCCTGGAGCCCGGCTCCGACTGGACGAGCCACACGCAGTTCATGTTGTTCCCGTAGCCCTCGGGGTAGTCCGGGGAGAGAACGGTGCCCACCGGGGCCGTGAAGTTGGACATGCAGGGGACTGCGCAGACAAAAGAGAGAGAGAGAGAGAGAGAGAGAGAGAGAGAGAGAGAGAGAGAGAGAGAGAGAGAGAGAGAGAGAGAGAGAGATAAGACATCAGAGAGAGAGAGAGAGACAAGACATCAGAGACACATACTTCCCACAGATCACAACCACCCAAGGATAGTTTGAAAACATGACCAATGGTGAAAAACTCCCATACCTGCTGGGTGAAGTAAAACAATGTGCAAACACAGCAGCAAGATTCGTGAGCTGCTGTGATAGGAGAAGGATATCAAATGGAAGACCATAAAGACCATTGTTTGTAGATATACCCCTGCTCTGCCTGCATGTAACCTTGATGCATGAAAACTGTTACACTCCTTTCACTTACACATATTTTGTTCCGATTGTATTGTATTGTATTGTATTGTATTGTATTGTATTGTATTGTATTGTATTGTATTGTATTGTATTGTGTACACTTCCGCTTTGGCAATGTAAACATATGTTTTCTCATGCCAATAAAGCCCTTTGAATTGAATTGAATTGAATTGAATTGAATTGAGAGAGAGAGAGAGAGAGAGAGAGAGAGAGAGAGAGGGGGGGGGGGGATGAGAGTGAGCGATAGAGCAGTGGTTCTCAAACTTTTTCATGTCAAGGACCCCCAAATTGACACTTAATAGTCCATTTGAAAAGATACGCTAGGGACCCCCATAAGAGAAGGTCCCTGGTTGACATGCACTAGGCTACAGACCCCCATGTAATGGCATTTTTATCTCTTTTTTCAATTTATATGTTAAAATCAATGTTAATTTAACTCTGAGAGTCAGAGTTGGTTCCATTTGTACACTCTCTGAGTTACAGAATTACAGACCCATAAGGGTCCATTTGGTTCCTAACTATCGTCTAGCTGGGGACCCCCTGAAACTCCCTCAAGGACGCCTGGGGGTCCCTGGACCCCACTCTGAGAACCATTGTGATAGAGAGACAGTACTTTGTATTAAATATTCATCCCCATGGTCGGACATCATCACACATTACAGCAGACATGAGCCCCTGTAGGCCCTAATAAACTCCCTATATGGTATCCATGGTGACAGGGTAGAATGGCAACATCAAAGCTGTGCAGACACTATTAATTACCATTATTAACATTATTAGATACCGTTTTGTTCCTTCTCTGGGGCCATATATCCCCCACAAAAATCACCCACGAAGTTGAATTCACTTTGAAATAAACTTGATGCATGTTGTCATAACATTTTACAAAAATAGAAGATCTATAAGCTCACGACGTGTCATGTAGCTAGCAACGTGTTGTGAGCTATTTCATTTTGTCCCCAAGTTTTGGTGTTTTTAGTGGTTCTCAACCAGTGGTCCGGGGAACACCAGTGGTCCTTGACGGGATTCCAGGTGGTCCCCAGCTAAATGATGGAGAGTTGGTAACCAAATGGGTTACCAATGGCTTATAGATCTTTAACTTGTGTAAAATGAAACCAAATGGACCCATAACATAACAAAATATTCAACATTTTGGGTCTGAGAGGCTAAATCTCATCAAACGGTGGAATAAATATGAAAAGCACTGGTGTAATGAAGTATACACTCTAGGACTAGGATTTCGGAGGATTTTGCACGTGAGTTTGAGTGGTTTTCCCTTTTTTGCAGAACCAACCCACTATCTCTCTGAGTGGTACTCGCTCAGGAAAACATTTTTACCCAACCTGAATGGAATCCAAACTATGAAAAGGAAAATACAGCTCTGTGACATTAGGTGCAAATTGTTACTTTAATCTTTTGTCTCCCAGCCAGAGGCACATGCCATTAGCAGTCTTTTTCAACTGGCTTGTAGAGAGGATTTATGAACCCGCTCATTAACACCGCCTAACATGAATCACCCCGGCGCGTTTCATTGTAAGTCGGCAATTTGAAATATATATTTATTTCCTTCTCCGGGTTGGATCGGCTCTTTTGTTATGGAATTATTTGAACAGGACTAAGTGCTAAATGATAGAGGCGAGAGCTGTTTTCAGCATGCTTGTGTAGTGCACGTCTGTGCGCTGTACATGTACTACTGCTAATGCATGTTAATCAGCTGCTGAGCAGTGGTCTCACCTCATCAATTAGAATGCACACGTTTATGGCTGTCTTGGCTGACGGAAGAGGACGCACTATAAAATTCCGAGTGTTTCATTTAAGTTACAAACCAATACGTTACCGCGTGCCGACGCGAGAGCAAATCTGTCGACGCACTTGATCTCACGCGATCTATCTGGCCAATTACAGTGCAATTTGATTAATTGATTTGATTAAATGATTAATTTTGCGATACACTGAGTGATTTCGTGATCACTTACGTCAGGGATGTGCAGAGAATGTGAGAGGGGCAGGGGCAAACATTTCTAAAAGGGCCTTTTGGTGGAAATATTGAAAATAGCAGACCTCCAAACTCACAACACGACGCTTTGTGAGCTTGGAGGTCGGCTATTTTCGGTGCTTGATACCACACTGAACTAAGCATAATCAAGTGAATACTGGAGATGTGGCGTAACGGCATGGATTTCTACACAAAGAGGGCAATTCCTTAAACATAAGATGCTGCATTCAAGTTCAGGAGAGTTTGGACAAGGCAATTCTTTTGAATGCTGCCTTCAGGTATGGCATGGAAAGAGGGCATTTGGCATTTCTTTCACCAAAGAAAAACTGCATTCACGGTCTGGAGAGGGCACTTTTTACAGACGGATAAAAGGGCAGGGGCTCAAGCCCCATAATTTTGATGTCTACGTATGCACTGACTTACATATGCACATTGGAATGTTGGCCGACCACTGGTTGTTGTCCTGACAGGAGATGGTCCTCTCTCCGATCAGCTCGAAGCCAAACTGGCACTCGAACCTCAGGATCCCTCCGTTGGAGAAGCTGTCTCCCTCCCTGAGGCCGTAGAGGGGGGTCCCGGGGTCGCCGCAGCTCTCTTTGTCGATTTCTGCAAAAAAAAAAGAAAAGAAAAAAGGTAGAGGCATCACACGGAGACATTTGACATGCGGGTGACGCCCCGCAGGACATCAGCCGGTGACCCGTCTCTTTTGAGATCTTGATCCGAGAGTTCAAGAGCCGCTCGAGGGGAACCTCTGAGAGATCCCTCTTTAATTCATTAAGCCCGGGAACGCGTCTTTTTCGCTTTTTAGACCTTTGTCACTTCAATCGTTATTTCATGCTTTAACTACTGAAAAAGAGCAGATATACAAGCTCACAGCGCGGCACCGAGTGCCGCGCTCCGAGCTCGTAGATCTGCTATTTTTGAAAAACCTGTGACTTGTGCAAGTCTTTGTATATTTTGGACCCGATTCTATAAATGTCTTCTAAATCCTTCTTCTAAAATCAGTGGTTCATAAACCTTTTCGTGTCCCCCAAAGGACCCCCAAAATTACATGCGATTGGCCACGGACCCCCCATCTCAAAATATGTTGTTCCAGGGACCCCCAGAAGTAGAGATTTTGAGTTACAAAAGTTTGCTTTGAAAAATATATATTCAAAGATTTGCACACATTTTCACAACTGTAAAAAAAATAGCAGATCTACAAGCTCGCAGCGCGGCACTCGGTGCCGCGCTGTGAGCTTGTATATCCGGTATTTTTCAATAGCTAAAGCATAATATAATTCCAGGTCCTAATGACTTAATAGGAGCGGAACATGGGTCACGGCTGCTGCTAAATCCTGCGAGGAAGAAGATAACTGTCTTTATTCCTCGCTGGAAGTAAAGGATGAGCGCCTTTGCCGGCCTGCCAAAGATTAAAACATCTAATTAAATTTTATTCATATATTCAGGCATGAGAGAAATTAAAACGGAAACTTTTTGATGTGTAATATGTCTATTACTACTCTGGGGGTCTGAATGATATCTGGCGCCGCCCAAATCCGCCCATCGTTATATCAGCATGAGGTAGTTAGGACCGAAACTTTATTTCATTAAACCGTCCCATAATTGCACAGATTTTCTAACTGGTCTGGCAATGAACGGACAGCTCTTCTTGTTCCAGAAACGGCTGAGCCAGCGAGCAAATATTATGCTACTTCCGTAACTAATGCTGACAGTTAGTTCGCCATCAGCAAATATGGCCGAACAATGTGTTCGTCAGAACAGCAAAGAGCAAATACACTTTTGCTGCCATTTCATAACATATAGCAATGTTATTTTAAGTGGATATTGGAGTGTGGCAATAAATTGACCAAACCTAACTTCTTGCTCTTTCGTACAGGGGTTTCCAAACTTTCCCCCGGCCAAGGATCCCCAAATAGCCAGTAAGCCTCTTAGTCTAGTCCAGTTGTTCTCAACCTTTTCAAGCCGCGACCCCTGAAATAAGCATATTTGAACTGGGGAACCCCATACCCTACGAGCACTAAGAGTTGAGGAACTACTACTACTACTAACTAACTACTGTGAAAATAGCAGATCTACATGCTCACAACAAGGCGTTGTGAGCATGTAGACTATTTTCACAATTTCTGCCTCTAATATTTGACAATTTGACCAATGTTTAATTTGTCATTTTAGAGGTGTTAAAAAGTCCTTAAATTGTCATTTTAGAAATTTGCATATCTGTATACCCTCCATACACTTAAACTTTATGTTGGTTTGTTTACTGTTGAGAGAGAATACAATGTTGCACATTAAGTTAATCATCTGGGGACCCCCAAAATAATTTGGGGGGTCCCGACCCACAAGTTGAGAACCACTGGTCTAGTATGCAGACCATAGACTCCGCCCTCTCACTGAGTGGACTTCAGCTACAGTCAGATCAGTGTTTGCATCAAGTGGATTCCGGGGACTCTGTAAGTGCCTTTAAGGTGCCATGGCATTGGTCCGACGTCTCAGACGCTGGTGAATGCTAACCTGGTGAACATTAACCTGGTGAACATTATTATTATTAATGTATTTTCCTCTCCTTTCCAATTTGACCCCATACAGTGCCCCCTGGTGGCCCCACCGCACCCACTTTGGAAACCCCTGCATTACATTAGTTGTGTTTAACTTTGACACCCAGGATGTATTGAGAGCATTATTTGTGCATCGCTTTTATGGCCGCACCGTGGTCCGAGACGGAGGGCAAGGCAAGGTTTGATGTGCTTCTTAATTTAGAACAGTGATCAAACTGTAATATCCCATGTGTCTGCAGCATAAGTCACACAAAATGAATAGTCACTCTGCAGCCAATCGGATGTGAGCGTGTCCCTCCACGCCACAGCAGATTGCTCTGTTGTAAAAGATGTTTCTTTGTCGTGTTCCTCGCAGCGTTTTATTATGTACCCTGTCCACTGCTGTACCTCCTCTCCTCTCCTCTCCTCTCCTCTCCTCTCCTCTCCTCTCCTCTCCTCTCCTCTCCTCTCCTCTCCTCTCCTCTCCTAGTAATATTTACAGGAGAGCTCCATAGCAGGAAGCAAAGGTGTGTGTGTGTGTGTGTGTGTGTGTGTGTGTGTGTGTGTGTGTGTCTGTGTGTGTGTGTGTGTGTGTGTGTGTGTGTGTGTGTGTGTGTGTGTGTGTGTGTGTGTGTGTGTGTGTGTGTGTGTGTGTGTGTGTGTGTGCAGTGCACGGTTGTAAATGTCTGTATGTGAATGCCCGAGTTTCAATGAGTGCGCACATGTGTTTAAGTGTGTGTGTGTGTGTGTGTGTGTGTGTGTGTGTGTGTGTGTGTGTGTGTGTGTGTGTGTGTGTGTGTGAGAGTTGGTGATGTATTGCATTAATTTCCATCATGACATCGTCTTTATGAGAGCTACAGCCTCAACCAATCACAGCCTGAGTAACACACACACGCACACGCACACGCGCACACACACACACACACACACACACACACACACACACACACACACACACACACACACACATAATCAGACACAACACAAAACCACATGCACACATGCATGCGTGTGGGCACACACACACCTAGCAGGGAAAATGGAGAACAAATTGCCTTAGAAAAGGGACAGGCAAACTGTCTCTACATTCCTGAACCACACACACACACACACACACGCACACACACACACACACACACACACACACACACACACACACACACACACACACACACACACACACACACACAGCACAAATAGTGCTATTGTGTGTGCCGCCAGGTTGAGAGAAACACAAAATAGATTATTTAGCTTAAAACAAGGATAAGAGCAGGGGAAAAAAACTGAGCCAGCAGCCCCTCCAAGCCATGGTCCGTCCAACCTGATCCATGCTAGACCTGAACGATTCTTGCAAAACACATTTTTGGACACTGCTCCTACATATTTTGCCCTAGAATCACGCAAAGCGGTACACAGTATCTCTACACTACAGTCATGTCATCACTCATCAACATGCATCTGTCCCATCTAACGCCACCTTCAGGCAGATTTTTGCAAAACACATTTTTGGACACTGCTCCTACAGATTTTGCCCTAAAATCACACAAAGCGGTACACAGTATCTCTAAAGTCATGTCATCAACATGGATCTGTCCCATTTCCCATATTCCCTCCTGGTTGCCTACCATTGCCTTCTACAATTTGTGTATGCGACCTGACGGTCGCTTATCTCCCGATTAGGGAGTCTTACTGGTAAAACGGTATGTTTCCAATTCCATCATCAGTGATTCTCAAACGTTTTCATGTCAAGGACCTGGCAAATTATATGTATTTGGGCTGCGGACCCCGATCTCAAAATATGTTGTTCCAAAACGTTGCACTCGGTGCCGCACTATGAGCTTGTATATCTGCTATTTTAGAATAGGTAAAGCATAAATGGTAAATGGTGCATTTATATAGCTCTTTACAGAGATTATGCGTTACATTCAACCATTCACAGACACATTCACACACTGGCACGATGGCAGAGGAAACCATGCAAGGCACCAACCTGCTCACCGGGAGCAACTACCGGTAGAGGTTCAGAGTCTTGCTCAAGGACTCTTTGACACTAACTCTGGGGGAACCCGGGATCGAACTAGGAACCCTCTGTGTTCTAATGACCGTTTCTCTACGCCTGACTATAAAATAATGGTTGGTTACATTTTTTACTGATCAATCAATCGATTGGGGTTTGTCTTGGATCAATGCAACTTACGTACTGGTATACTTTAAGCTCCAATTTATCGTATCCCAATGAAATATTCACTTTTCAAGGTTTTAAAGAACGAATTGCCATGACATTTATTTTATTTGTTATTATTATTTCAATATTAATGTTATATTATCCTTAGAAACTCAGTGTTTTGGCAATTATTTGGGATCCCAGTGCAATATCCTCACACTATAGCAGGAAAACGTGTGTGTGTGTGTGTGTGTGTGTGTGTGTGTGTGTGTGTGTGTGTGTGTGTGTGTGTGTGTGTGTGTGTGTGTGTGTGTGTGTGTGTGTGTGTGTGTGTGTGTGTGTGTGTGTGTGTGTGTGTGTGCGTGCGCGCGCGCGTGCGTGCGTGTGTGCGTGCACGCTCATTTCATTCATGAGTGTGATGATTACACACTGAGTTCCATTCCGTTCTGTCCTTTCATATTCCATCATGTTCACACAATATTCTCCATGGACACACGCACACGCGCACACACACACACACACACACACACACACACACACACGCACACGCACACATACACACACACACACACACACACACACACTAAGTATACTGTGAATGGCCTAAATATTGCGTGATCTAAAGGGAATAAGATTGTAGGATTCCTGAGGATTAGGAGACCCAAAAAAGGCAGCATTAGCTGTTTTTCACTTGCAACAGATTGTACAGTGAATGAGCACTAACTGTACGCTCGCAGAATGTAGACGCACGGAATCAGAATCAGCTGTATTTGTCACAGGTTTACAGGTGTAAAGAAGTGGGTGATTTTTGTTTTCTCTTACATGCTCTATCATTTTGTAGTATTCTGTGAGAACACGGTGGACAGAGGTTGAACAACAATAAAGTAATACAGTATACACGTACTTAGGCCTACAGATAGGTATACAGTACTGTATATCTGGCATCCCTATATTCTGAGTGGAACATTAGCCAAAAATAGCAGATCTACAAGCTTGTAAGCTTGTCGATCGGCTATTTTTGGCAAAGAGGTTTGTAGAGGTAAAAGAAGAGCAGACTAAGTATTTGACGGTTCAAGTGGTTAAAACACACATTACTCCAACATCATGATAACAGTGCTGTCAAACAAGTCTAAGCTGTCTAAGAAATCCATGAACATTTTAAATCTGCAACACAATGTTATACAATATGTAGTGGGGGTCCCTGCTTCATCTCTCTTTCAGCTAAGGGGTCCCTGGCCTGAAAACGTTGAAGACCCCTGGCTTAGAACAATATAGCATTATATGCAGGTTTGTGTGTTATTTAGAAACAGCATCATATGCAGGTCAGTGTTAATTTCTGATTCTGATTTCGTCTTAGTCTTTTGAACAGCAAACCATTTAGTGCAGGGGTCTTTAGCGTTTTCAGGCCAAGGACCCCTTAGTTGAGAGAGAGATGAAGCAGGGACCCCCACACCCTTTTCATAGATTCTATAGTTTCATCGTTTGAAAGCACAATCATCATGTATGTTGGATTCATGTCAATTTGTGTTTTCATATATTTAACCACTTGAACCGTCGTAAACTTGACCTTTCACTCTGTACTTAGTCTGCTCTTTTTCCCCTCTACACCAAACCTCTTCGCCGAAAATAGACGATCTACAAGCTCACAACGCCTCGAGACGCTGTGAGCTTGTAGATCTGCTATTTTTGGCTAAAGTTCTCAGAATATGGATGCTAGGGTTCAAGTGGTTAATATAAAAAATCAAACCTCGGTTCGAAGTGAAGCGGTGAACTTTTATTCTATGTGTTCTAGAGAGCTATACATCTATACAGTTATGGACTCTGTGATCTATTCATTCTTTATATATTCTGAATTCTACATTCTTTATATATTCTGAATGAATATATAAAGAATGGAGGGCCAAATTATCATGTGAAGCTTGACCAATCCTCAAAGTATCCATTCATCAGACCGGGAGGGACATTACACACATATTCTGGACGTACAGGACAGATAAAACCTGTTCATTCTGAACTGTAATGACCATATATGGACATTTTGCTTTTTGAAAAAGCCTATTCATTCTGGACTGATATTTTGCACGTACGGGACAGGAAAAACCTGTTCATTCTGGCCTGGAGTGACCATATATGGACATGAGGTGACATACATTGTGTTTTTGAAAAACCCTGTTCATTCTGGACTGAGATCACCATATATGGTAATTAAACGGACATTCTGTTTTTGAAAAAGCCTGTTCATTCTGGACTGAAATGACCATATATGGGCGTGATACACACAAAGCCATTCATTGGAAGCGGTTTTCACCGCTTCAAAAAGGAGAAAAAAGGTTTCTATCACACAAAGATTTGGAGGACCCCCTGTACTAACTCTGAGGATCCCCTGTTGAAGAACCCTGATTTAGTGTGTACTTTTAGAAACATCAGCATCATATTCAGGTGCGCATGTTATTTTGAAACATGTGCAATGTACCCGCCATGAGGCAGTGTAAAAAAGAATAAATAACAGTTCATGCATTATACATTATAATACCCACCCACATATCACTTCATATCCTTCACCCCAAGGAGTGGGCACTATTCTATTTATAACAACAGTCTGTGAAGCTTAACGGCATATACCACACAGTGGCACACACAGAATCATATGTACTTTAATGCCAAAGCAATAAAATAAAGCCACTATCCATTAAAGTATACTGTACATCAATTATGAGATGCTCAGTGGGGTGTCAATTACCATGTCTTTCTGCAGTAAACTGGGACGTGATGATGGGGGTACCCGGTACCATCATCACGTCCCAGTTGCATCCTTGTGATGTTTTTCCATTATTATAGCACATAACATAACATAATGATCTATGGAAGACAAAGTTATCTGACTGTTGGTGTTACAGTGATTGTTATTATGATGATGTTTCTGATTGAAACACAGATGTGTCAAGACATTGAGGACTTATGATGAACTATAATGGTGACCTCTGGTGGGGAAATGGCAGTGGCCCTAGAAATGATTGCTGATGAAGAAGTGGTTCCACACTTTAATATCCCCAGTATTTATTAAACGCTTTTGGACTTTTAGAGTCCTGGAGACTCTACTATACTACGGCTTATCATTCTCGCCCAGTAGGTCTGAAAAACGTTCATGTCAAGCACCCACACAAATGTATTTTAGACCCCCATCTGAAAAGATGTTGCTGTCAGGGACACCCATAGCAGTAGATTTGTGTAAAGATTTTCTAAATCATTCCAAATTTGTCACATACTGTATGTTTCAAAATATTCTAACAATAGTAGGAGCTCACAAAGGGTCGCATCATAACACATTGTGAGCCATTTGTCAACCATAAAGTATAAAATAAGTGGTTAAAAATTGTCAATGCCCCCTTTGCTAGTTGTCCCCAGTGGAACCCCTTCAAGGACCCCTGGGGGTCCCTGGACCCCCTTTGAGAACCACTGTTCTAGCCATTCTAGAACTAATGTTGCCCTTCTGTCGCCCTGCTGGTGGTCTGAAATGTTAAGCCCATTGTCATGACTATGTTTATCATTACTACCAACTTTTGGTACTATTAAGTACCAACCATTATAAAAGCATTTGTTTGATTTTCCAGGTAGCCATTGGATCCTATGTATTTCAGTTCTAAAATCAATATATGGAGAACTTGAGATTTACTTGGGTATAGGTAATCCAACACATTAAATCAAGCTGTTTTTTATTTTATCTTATGCTACCATTGCATTTCAAAGCATGGATTGATTTGACGAAACCCTCATCCACGCCTTCATCTCTTCCCGTCTAGACTACTGCAATAGCATACTTCATGGCATCAGCTCCAAAACCCTAAATAAACTCCAATATGTCCAAAATTCAGCCGCCAGCCTCCTCACCGGCACCCACATCACACCAGTCCTCCATGACCTCCACTGGCTCCCTATCAAACAACGTATCCACTTCAAAATACTCCTCACCACCTACAAGGCACTGCACAACCTGGATCCCGACCCACCTCTCCGACCTCCTTGAACCATATGTCCCAACACGCTCCCTCAGGTCCAGTGAGGATGGCCTCCTCGGGGTCCCCAGGACCAGCAAAAACCTGGGGTGATATGGCCTTCTCTGTGTCCGGCCCCACCCTCTGGAATGAACTCCCTAAACCCATCAGAGATGCCCCCTCCCTCCCTGCCTTCAAGACCGCCCTGAAAACCCATCTGTTGAGAATCGCCTTCCCCAGACCAGTTGACCTTTTATGAACTCTTGTTTTTATTGTTTCATGTTTTCATCTCTTATCGGACTTTCTTTTCTTAATTATTTTTCCTAATAAAGTTGTTGTCCGCGACCCAAAGATGGGTCCTGACCCACTGTTTGGGAAACAGTGCTTTAAACCCCAGGTGAATACAACTACAGGACTCCAGGTCGAACAGAAACCCGCAGTAGTGTGGGAGCCCAAAAAAACACCCTATAAGCCTGTGTGAAGAGTGAAATACACAGTCTTCTGCTGATAAAACACATGTATATCTATTGTAGTATGTCATTCTGTTGCAGCCTTACACTAATACAGTATTTGAGATCCCGTTGTCCATATTGACCATGGGTGTCAGAATTTACATGTGTCCACACACACACACACTCCTACACGTTTTTCTGCATACTGGCAACAAAAGTGTTTCTGCATTCCCTGTCTTGTTTATACTGTACTTCCACATCTCACATCATCTTTAATTCATAAGTTACAACATCACTCCGAGAATCGGTTTCTCTTTATCTCTGCAAAAACCTTGTATCTCCATATTCCTACTTTTTCAGGGTAAATGAATGCCCTACTTTGTCATACTGTACCGCAGTGTCAGACAATAGCTAAAACAGCTCTCAATGTGAGCTTGTATATCTGCTATTTCATATATATTTTTTAAAGTGAAAGGGAAAGTCTGTCTGTGGGTTTTATACATAGTGAACATATAGTGAACCAATGAAATGTTTTAACAAGAGCGACATTGTGGCCCGGACTGTCAGAGCATCGCAAGTTCGAGTCCTGAGTTCCCAACGATCTTTGCTGAATGTCTCTCCCCCGTCTCTCTCTCCCTGTTTCCTGTCAGTCTCTACTTTAAAAACTATAGATTAAGGCCAATAAAACAAACAATAAAAACATTGAATCAATAGGAACACAGGCATTTTTCCTCTCTATATCCTGATAAGTAACAGTTTTGGACACAAATGGTTGCCAACCAACAGCGACGATAAGTCACGACATCACTCTGTGAATCATTCTCTCTTCATCTCTGCAGAGGAGCGGGAGGAAAGTGCAGGAAACACATAAAGACTTTTCCAGGTGGTTTTTCTACAGCCTCTTTGAACTCCGTAGTTAGGTAGCTGATGAGCTGTTTACTGCAAATGGGATTCGGGCCGCTTCCCTAAACTGTCACAGTGGCGGCCCCTGTAGGCTTCTTGAACGATGTCACCGCGGGGACGGCTGCATGGTTTTGGTGTAATGAAATACATCACATCGTCGCCGTCAGTGGCGGGTGGGAAAACTCGCATCTCCAGGTTTCAACTTTAGCGTGTTTTCGTATTGTCTACTTCTTCGTACGAAAGTGTCACACAAAAGTAGCGAGAATGGACGATCTATAAGATGCATTGTGAGCTTATAGATATGCTGTTAATTCTTTATTTTTTCTTTTAATAAAGCGAAAGTGGGCTGTCTGTGAGTGTTATAAATCCTTAAACAGTATTAACCAGTAAGACTCCCTAATCGGGAGATAAGCGACCGTCACATTGCATACACAAAGACAAATCAGCGAATCAGGAGGGAATATGGGAAATGGGAGAGATCCATTTGATGACATGACTTTAGAGATACTGTGTACGACTTTGCGTGATTTTCGGCCAAAATCTGATTAACTACAATGGATCCATTTTGGAGCAAATCTTATTTTTTCCCCAGACAAATAATAGTTTTGGACATATAAGGTTTTCCCCCCGACGGCGACGATATTAAACCAACACGAGAAAAATGAGCCCCTCCGTACAATGAATCCTGACTGAGTGAACCACAGAGTAGTATTTCAGTATCAATACCGCTGCTGCTTGTGACAGAGCTCAATTTGTCACCAGTCAATAGTTTATGTTGAGAAAAATGGAATTCTGTTTACGGTTCTGTGATTAACTAAGTGCTGCCTTTTTGCAGGTGCCCTTCCCGAAGCACACAGACACATACAGTACGTGCACGCAGGTACACACGTCGCATGCAATCGCCACGGCGTGCCAAGCCTCTCGCTGGAACGCGGTTGTTTTTTTTTTTATCTACACCGTCTCAATAGCAAGGCTATTGAGTGTAATATGAAACCACATTTGTGGTTATGTTGTACATGAATATTTCATAAGTTCATATTTCATGGCATTTCACTTCCTATAAATGGGAAAATGCTGTTTAGTGCTCTATGATTAAATAGGTCCTAAACCTGATCTCCTTCAAAGATATACCTGCACATTACGCCGCTCCCCCCCCCCCCCCCCCCCACCGCTACCCCCCACCCCGCTCAATCCCACTCTCTGCCCCTCTCTCTCTCTCCATTTCTGGCGACTACATTCCTCGCCGCAAACACAGCCGACAGGGGTCAACTGTGCAGTAAAAATCCACCTTGACACCTCCCTCCCGTTCCAATAAAATACAACGCATATTAAAAACCATAAAAAAACAGATGAAAAACCTAAAATAAAAATCTTGAATATAAGAGATGACATTATGGCTCCGCGGTGAAATACTGACTTTTAACACGAGGAGAGAGAAGAGAAGAGAAGTACGTTTACTTAAGTACTGTACTTAAGTACAATTTTGAGGAATTTGTACTTTACTTGAGTATTTCCAATTTCCAATACTTTGACTTAGGCCTACTCTCGGATCCTATTATTGTACTTTTACTCCACTACAGTTATTTGAAAACTTTAGATACTAGTTACTTTGTAGATATAAATTATAATATTATAAAACATACATAAACTACTTTAGCCCTATTTTATACCTTGGCTGTTTGAAAATAGCCGATCTACAAGCTCACAACGCGTCGCACCGCCACACGTTGTGAGCTTGTAGATGTGCTATTTTCAAACATTTTGTACTTTTACCTTTGGTACTTGAAGTACATTTTGATGCCAACACTTTTATAGTTTTACTCTGAATTCTGGACATTTACACTTTTAACGGAGTATTTCTATATTGCAGTATGGATACTTTTACTTAAAGGCCCGCCGAAATTATAATAGTATGATACAGTAGGTCACGTGGTCTCTCCGAAAATGATCTGAAATTGTCTGAAACTCATTCACAATGTAATCTGCCCCTCGCCCCCCCAACAACAGCTGATCAGTACAGTAAAAGTCTAAGTACAGTCAATTAATTTGATTGGCTTATAATTGCGCATTCCCACAATGACATCATAAAAATATTAACTTATATTTTAAGATGACTTCTTAAGGTGACAGTACCCCTTTAGGTGACAGTATCCCTTTAAGTAAAAAAAAAATTAGTACTTTTTCCACCACCGGAAGAGAGAAGAGAAGAGAAGAGAAGAGAAGAGAAGAGAAGAGAAGAGAAGAGAAGAGAAGAGAAGAGAAGAGAAGAGAATATTTCTGCATTGCAATTGTCAAATTAAGTGAGTGTGATTCTGACATATGTGCTGTGCACAGTGCATTTTGTTTCATTTTCATTTCATTTGTTCACGAGGCCAGCCATTTTGTCTTAATATCACACATACACGACAGACACGCAGTTAAGGCTGTCGGCTATTTTATGTGTTCCATAGACAATAAACTGAAAATGGAACTGTTTACACGCCATCTGTGTGCCTCGCTTTATGATCCGAGCCATGCAGAGCTGACCCAGACTACAGTATGCACATCCATTATGTCACGGACATAGAGATAAAAGGCCAAAAGACATGTATTTATTATGATGCAGTCTATTTTAAATAAACCCATACATTACATGTAAAATGTGTATAATCTGCCATTCTTTGGGTCGATTCAGAGTCTAATAAGGAGCCTAACTTATTTCGGTTCGGCACTGTCCAGACTCAAATACGGGTCGTCGTCCCCGGTTTGGTGGGGCGTCAACCGACTACACTCGGCTCCACAGTGCTGCCGAAATGTTGTGACCTCCCGACTTAATTTCTGTACTCAGCGGTGTCTTCTCATTCATTCTGCCCGGCTTCAAGTTCATATTCTCGGCTATGAAGCCAAGGAAACAGCTCGTTTGGGAGGGAGACACACCGACTTCCAAATGCTTGGCCGTGTTTTGAGCGTCGCATTGACTCGCATAGCGGATACATTGTCAGCTGGTTCTCGCTATGGCTCCCAAAAATATGTACGACAGGCCTGGTCAGAGGACAGAATCCATATATGGCCAAGACAGATGGCCATATATATATTTTGCGTAAATCTCTATGGAAAAAATTAATGGACGTTTCTTTTGTGGCACCAGTAAACCACACACACTGCTATGCGCACACACACAGTTGATATTCATAAGACAGAGAGAGAGTGTGTGTGTGTGTGTGTGTGTGTGTGTGTGTGTGTGTGTGTGTGTGTGTGTGTGTGTGTGTCTGTGTGTGTGTGTGTGTGTGTGTGTGTGTGTGTGTGTGTGTGTGTGTGTGTGTGTGTGTGCGTGTGTGACATTAGTATGCATGTCTTCATAGTGGAAGAGTTCAAAGTGTAGCCAGGGTGATGACCATGGGTTTAATTGAAGGTTAGCAGTGATAAGAACAGAGTACAGGAGGGAGGGAGGGCGAGAGAGAGAGAGAGAGAGAGAGAGAGAGAGAGAGAGAGAACAAGGGAGCGAGGTAGAGAAAGAGAGACAGAACAATAAAATAAAAAGAGAATGAGAGAGAGGGGAGGAGAGAGAGACAGAGAGAGATCGAGAGAGCGATGGAGAGAGAGAGAAAGAGAGAGAGAGAGAGAGAGAGAAATGGTTAGGTGAGTGACTTGTTGGTATAGGGCTCTGTTGGCTTACTGATGAAAGACCTGTCTAATGCACACACACGCACGCACGCACGCACGCACGCACGCACGCACGCACACACAACACACAACACAGACTACAGTGGTTCAGTGACTTTGCAGCAAGGCTAGAGTTACTGATAATGTTTATATTTCATGGCCAACGTCTATGCCTTACACAGCCTTGAGAACACAAAGAGACAGACACACAAATCATCTTCTCTCTCCGCCTCTTTCTCACACACACACACACGCACGCGCACGCGCACGCACACACGCACACACGCACACACACACACACACACACACACACACACACACACACACACACACTCTAGCACAAACTCGTCCACCCGCCCACGGCCCACCCACAGCCCAAATCCAAACCTTTCCAGTAAGTGTTGGACACACAGGACAGCACAGGTTTCTTCTCCTGAATGCTGACTGACGTTTGCCGTGCGCGGGGATCAGACTGAGACATTGCGGGACTAATTTAAAGGCACTTTCATCCCTTCAACTCATCAGGCGGGCCCTGGGAAATCTACTTAAAAGCCTTTTTATTCTAACTTACATGGTTGGCAAATGTCGGGGTAACAAAACGTATTTGTTCCTCGAGGGAACTCCCTTTTTTTTTGGTGACTCGTCAAAACATAACACCATGTAATCTGGGAACACAAAGGCATTTGTCTTGTAGTTCAAACTGTATGGGTATATAATGGTGCACTATAATTTGCTTGTCATTATTATTATTATGGTGTGATAGCTAGATACAACTGTCTTGCTGTGGTGTAAAGGCAGCCTGTCTGCAGTGGAGTAAAGCAACTAAGTACATTTACATAAGTGCTGTACAATATTGAGGTATTTGTACTTTACTTACTAATACTAATTGAGTATTTCCAATTGCCAATACGTTTACTTCTACTACACTACATCTCAGATCCAAATATTGTACTTTTACGCGACTATTTTCTTTTTTTAAACTTTAGTTACTAATTACTTTCTACATTTGGATTATTATTACAAAACATACATTAACCAATTTAACCCTATATACATTTCGGCTTCAAATGGGACATTCTGCACAAGGAGTGCGTTCTAATCTTGGTACAAATATGAGTACCTTTTCCACCTCTGCCCGTCTGCAACACCAGTGATTCTCAAACTTTTCCATTTCAAGGACTCTTGGTTTACTAAGCATTAGGCCACCAACCTCATTGGAATGGCAGCGCCTGTTCGACTTTTTTTGATGATGAGGGATACACTGGTCTTCTACAGAGAATTGCGTTTGGAAATAATGGATGGATATTTTTTTATAAAATCGCAAAGGTAAGCTACTGTTATGGCAATAAAATACATCCTTAGATCCTTATAACATCATATAAATGGTGGTAAAAGAGTTAAGAACCACAGGTAAAACAATGCCAAAGTTACGGGCAGAGGTCATCACATACACATGGATACATGTGCTTTGCAGTAGTACATGTAATTCATGGATGTTCATAACAATACTAGTCAAAATGTGGTGGAACTCAAGTAAAAGTAACAGTACCACAATGCAGGCATATGCCGTTACAAGTAAAAAGCCTTCCCTACCCTGTAAAATAAAAACCTGGCGCACTGCAACTTCCAAGGACCTCGAGTGTGCTAGTGAGCTCGAGTGTGCAGCCTACAAACTGTGTTACAAACAGTAGAAACTTCAAAGACTGCTCCGATCCTAAACCCGAGTCTTCTCCAAAACACCTGGGACAACACTCCGCACGTCTCAGACTCTCCTCTCTCCTAGCTCTCAAACTGTGAAACAAACTCCCCGCTGCAGACTCAAACTTCACTCTCCCGGTACCCTTTCCTGACAACTTCTGCCTCATGAGCCTATAGGGATTGACCAAAATATGGCTACCATGCTGACATACCTTGTTCGCTCTCAGGTTTTAGTTTACTTATTATTCTTGACCACAATGTTAAGAATGTAATTTAGATAGCATGTTCTTTAAACAGATTCAAGGTTCATTGTTTACCTTGTAGCCTATAGATTCAATGTCGACCTAATTTTCCTAGCATCAATTCAAAGTACAGATTGTTATTTTGATAGTATAATGTTTAGACTGATGCTGTTCTTGGTTTAACTTGTACTGTAGTTTCTTGGGGCACTACACCCTCTCTCTGCATTCTATGCATGTGATTATTGTAAGTCGCTCTGGATAAGAGTGTAATTGTAATTGTACATTTCAATTGTAATACGGCTGCTATTCTTTCATTATACTGTTTTTTATTCTTCTTCCCTCGTTATTGTTCCTATGTTTGTTATTATCATTGCTGCCACATTGTCTGTAAGACAATAAATCTTAAATGAACAATGAAACAATGAAAACATCTTAAATGAATCTTGAATCTGTACACAATCCATCAATGCTATATTCATCTGCTATGCTACTCATTATACAGATTTAAAAGCTTCACACATCCTGCCATTGGCAAGACAGTAGATTTGGCAGAACATTGAGCTTGTATAGATCAGCTATTTTAGCTATTAATTTTGTATTGCCTTCTCTGACCTTGTAGTTTAAATCTACCTATGAAGGTGGATTCTGCTTTTCAAAGGGAATGGAGTGATTTCTTGCCATTTGCGGGTTCCTGCAAAAATACGCTCCATTCTCCATCAAAATTAGAAATGCAAACAGGGAAAGAAACCTGTTTCCTGAAAAATATTTTTTTCTTTCAGGAAAAGAGCAATGAAGCCTGAAGACTTGAAACGGCACATCTGTAACTCTACGGCTTGTTGAACACGTCCAGACGGCAGCCATTTTGCTCTTACATCATGCTCAGCGGGGCTCTCCCACACCCGCCTCAAACCAACTGAGCAATAGAGCTTTGTGAGGCATTTTCTCAGCTTTTTCCTCATCATTAAGTTTCCTATTGATCTCAATGGGGAAGTTACTCAAAAGCAACGACTGGAAAAAAATAAAAACGACACGTTTGCCTCTGTGCCGGAAGGATAGTGAGCAGATGTTTATGTTTTTGAACTTTGTCTCAGAGTTGTTATTTATGCAGTTATCTGTCGTTTGACAGAGGCCCGGGACGTGCAGACAGAACCCCGGCGGCTTAACTAGAGGCTGTCTGGGCTACATGCGAACTTAGCATAATTATACAGACAGCAGCCCCTGGCTAAACAAGACACCGTAAGTCTGTATGAGCTACTGGGCACTAGTAGTCTGCACAGACAGTACAGTCCCCTTGATTCAGACATGACAAGAAACAAACCTCCTGGTTCATTTATATTCTGTTGTCTGTGCCAGTGATGGAAGTGCAGTAGTACGCAATAGCGCAACGTAGAAATACTCGGTTACAAGTAAAAGGCTTCTGTTTGTATTTGTGTTGAGAATATGCTTAAAGTGCCACAGGTAAAAGTACTAACATTTTTAAAATGAACTGGTCTACTGATCCTACAAGCTCACAACTGCTATGAGCTTGTAGATCACATATTTTTGAATAGACAAAGTAAACAAATGAGGCCTAATTTGTTAAGCCCTGTTGTCACTTGTGATAATAATAAAAATCTAAGATTTACAATTGAATGTTTTCAAATCATTATAGTGGATTAAAAAGTAAAATATCTGCCGCTGATAGTGTATGTAGTGGAGTAGAAGTATGCAGCATTGATAAATGGAAATACTCAAGTCAAGTAGACACACACAGATAGACACAGAGACAGACACACACGCACGCACGCACGCATGCGCACACACACGCAGTCCAACTTCCTTCCTTTTCACTGTGCTTACCTTTATAGTTGATTTTGAATCCTATGGAGCCCACACTCTCGTCAGACTGCAGGTGCAGCCACATCTGGTGAGTCATACTGACTATCAGGTCTGGAACGAAGCTCCCTGATAGGCTGCAACACACACCACATCATCATGTCAGTTTATTATTTATTATAGCCTTGCTGTCATGGCGCGGAAACCCTGTATCTCTGCATTTAAACTTAGTCTTTTTTTAGTTTTTGGGTAAATGAAAGCACTACTTCGTCATACTGTGGTGTCACACACACACAAAAAAAAGCAGCAAAAACTATTTTGACTCTTTGAAAAGTAACAGTTTTGGTCATATGCAGTTTTTTTTTTACTTAGGCAAAAGTACCAATACTGCAATGTAGAGATACTCTGTTACAAGTAAAAGTCCGGAATTCAAAATGTACTCGAGTAAAAGTACAAACGTGTTGGCATCAAAATGCACTTAAAGTACAAAAGTAGAAAGTACTCATTATGCAAAAGTTTTCCAAATGTATATAAAAGGTTTTCAAATGTATATAAATATTTGAAAATAGCAGATCTACAAGATCACAATGCATCACATTGTGACACATACTGTATAATAATAATCAAAATCTACAAAGTACCGGTAACTACGGTAGTAACTAAAGTTTTCAAATACACGTAGTGGAGTAAAAGTATAATATTTGACTCTGAGATACAGTGGAGTAGAATCGGAAAAGATACCTCAAAATTGTACTTAACTACAGTACTTGAGCAAAAGTACTTCATTACTTTACACCACTGGTCATATGAGATTTCCACCCGCCAGTAAGGATAGTTATAATGTAATCACTGACATGATTATCACTGACGTATCAACCATCATCATCATCATCATCATCATCATCATGCTCATACTCATCATACTCCACACTGTTATCATCATGAATATTACCATATCATCCATACAATAGCGCTTGTGTTATTTAGTGCCGCCGAACAGTAATGGAAACGGAGGAAGAAAGTAATTGAAAACACAGTAATCAAATCACGAAGGAAATTATAAAAATGAAAAATAAATGAATAGGCGTGGGATAGAACAACAACAGCAGCAGCATCAGCAACGCAGAGGGGCTTGTCAAAACGTTTCAAAACTAATGAACAAACCGGGGTGGGGGTTGGAGGGCGGGGGGTTATCAGTTTTTACTGTTGACTCAGAATAGATCTTTGTGAACGCAGATCGATTCGAGCAGCATATTCAGTTCACTCTTAACTTTTGAGTTAATATCACAGTGTTACAGTGATTAAATATACATGGTGAAGTTTTTTTTTTAAAGGGGGGGGGGGAGGGGGGGGGGGGGAATGCAACACCCGAGCGCAACCAAACATAAAATGACTTGTCTTTTAGTTTTACAGGATCTCTTGTCCACTATTTAAGTCTAGTTTTCGTTTGTTGACGAAATTGTCAATATAATTTAGTCTTAGTTTTAGTCATCATAGCTTAGTTTTTATTTAGTTTACGACAGTGAAAAAAGGTAGTTGACGGAAATGTTTTTGTCACATTTTAGTCGACGAAATCAACACTGGGGCATGCCAATGTTTGTACAGACAGACAGAAACCGTACATAGAAGAGATGGGAAAAGTACTTGCATTCTGTACTTAAGTAGAAGTAAAAGTACTTCATTCAGATAATTACTCAAGTAAAAAGTAAAAAGTACAGGCTTTGAAAAGTACTTTTAAAGTAAAAGTAAAAGTATTTTTACCGTATGTTTCTGTGCAAAGCCAATAGAATTTGAAGGATATTAAACTTAAAAGATCCCCACCAAACACACGTCTTAAAACTGGCCCAGGATTGGTTTCCTAACTATGATGTGAAATCTAAATACAGCAAAGGTTTTCTACCTTTTTAGACTGAGTACCACTTATATAAAAAATATATAGGCCTATACATATCCCACGATCCCCAAAAATTGTAGTCAGTAACGCAATCCGATTACTGCCAACTTTCTTCACGTTGAATAAAAACAACAACAGTCAGCCAGACAGTATCCCATCCAATCACAGAGAGGGATGCGTGAAATAGGAGTCATTGATTGGCTGTGAGACGTTACATGCGGAAATGGTGTCAGCAGACCATAGAGTATATCAGCAGACTTACAAATTCACAATGCGTCGCGGTTAGCCGCGCTGTGAGCTTATAGATCTGCTATTTTCGATGCGCACCACCGTCTTACGACTGAACATAGCATAACATGCTGGAGATCCGCTTACGACAATGCTACTGGTATTTCTACTTGAGTATTTTATTGTTTCGTTTCATCTGCCGTGCAGCGGCGCAACATTCATTTTAAAAAAAAGTAGCGAGCCTGTTTTGAAAATGTAACAGAGTAAAAGTACAGATACTTGTGTTAAAATGTAACGGATAAAAGTAAAAAGTACCCAGAAAAATAAATACTCAGTAAAGTACAAAGTACTGAAAAATGTACTTCGTTACAGTAACGAAGTATTTGTACTTCGTTACTTCCCATCTCTGATGTATACAAAGACAGATAGCTGTCAGACAGAATATTGTCTCATTGACTTTCAAATATCTTTCTGTGATTGTCTACACACTCTCTGCCTCTCATTAGCCCCGTGTACACTGTCACACTCAAGGCAAGGGTAATGAGGCAAGACAGTGCTTATTGTATTGCCCGCGTGCGTGCCAAGGATTTCAGCGGGGTTTATAGAGTGCTGACACCTCAACCTTCCAACTGTTTTTCACTGTGTTTTAAGGGATGGGGTGGGATTTAATAAGGCAATTACCCAGTCGGCTATGCATACAGAAATGCAGTCAAAAATGCATACCCTTGTCTTTCAGCCTTTTCCACTTGGCATGCAATTCCGTCCAACGTGGGATGAAGGGAGGATTATGACATGACATCTCATTTTTTTTGCCGTCAGCGAGGGCGATGCCATGTGACTGTGTCTAAGTTGATATAGTGGATGGATACGCAGGCTTGTGTCGGAGGCGTGTTAGAAGCTTTGAACCCTCTATGGTGTTCCCTGTAGTTCTCTGACTTACTTCTCTCTGGCTGTGTTTGTGATTTTCAACAGTCTTTATGGGCCCTGGGTCAGTGGCTCTCATAAGCCCCTTTTCCACTGACATGGCCCAACACCACACCACTCCACACCACCCATTTGTGCCAGGATTTTCCACTACAAGGACCTGGGTAGAGTGGTGTGAAAGTGGTACTAAACGTGGTACTAAAAGGTATCCAAGCCAGCAACACAGGTGCAGATAATTGGTGGACTGTGGAACACTGTGGAAAGAAATAATGCACCTGGGTTTGATATAAACTGATTCAAGGTGTGGATTATGGTCACATATACGACAGAAATTAAAAGGAAACCAGCCAATCAGAATCAAGGAATGGACCTAGCCGTTTTAGAATGGCTATTTTTAAATGGCCGAAATGTTTAATAGTAGTGGTAGTATTCATGTTTTGTAATAATAATAAAAATCTAAGTATACTAAGTTATCTAAGTAAGTAGTAACTCAAGTTTTCAAAGCATTGTAGTAGAGAAAAAGTACAATATTTGCCTCTGAGATGTAGTGGAGTAGAAGTAAAAGTATTGGAAATTGGACTTAAGGAAAGTACCTCAAAATTGTACTCAAGTACAGTACTTGAGTAAATGTACTAGTTACTTTACACCACAGATTATTTAACACAATCTTGACAAGTCTTCTCTTATGAGGGTCCCTGGCAACTGGGGGGGGGGGGTTGAGTCAGATACAAATCAATTTGGGGGTCCTTGACATGAAAGCATTGGAGAAGCACTGCCCTGGGTGACAGGAGTGATAAATCAGGACAGAGAGGGAGACGGCCGTCCAATCAGCACAAGCTAAAGTGCCGCCGTGCGCTGAACTGTCAGTGTGAGCGACCGCGCCGCTAAAGGAACAGAACATGTCAAACATGGACTACAATCATCTTCCAACACGGCTGCGCTGGCTGATGTGGGAGAACGCAGGGCAGTCGAGGACACACTGTATAGTTCATCTGGGTGCAAAGGAACCAAGGCTTTATCATAGTCCGAGGTGAAGGGTGGTCACTTATTTTCTGGCCCTGCACTATTGGGTTGTGTTGGTTGTACTGTGTACTATTGCTGTGTTGATATGGCGGTGTGATACTTGTGTTGCATGACTGCATTGACTAGCATTGACTGTTATGTGCACTTTTTTTATTTTTTTTGCACTGTTTGTTAAGTTATGCTTTGAGTATAGCTCTTTTTGTGTGTGTGACGTGTCACTTATGAGCGTTGAATGTTTCGTGGTCACTTTATGTATGTATTCTTTTTTTTTTTTTTTTAAGTAGATCTTCGACACTTTGTTTATATTTTATTTTTTTGTGCTTGCTCTTTGGACTGTACACTACAGTACTATTTTTCCTTTTCTTACTTCTTTGTAACTTGTAACCTTAAACTGCTGTGCTGCCTCTGGGCAACTGAATTTCCCCTGTGGGCTAATAAATCTATCTATCTATCTATCTATCTATCTATCTATCTATCTATCTATCTATCTATCTCAACTTTTAGGTGATAAGTTATCACCTAAAAACGAGATAACAAGTGGAGGCCATCATAGTCACGGTGAAGTCCTATCACTGTGACAATGATGCCTCGGTGCCTCTGAAACCATGGGGCACACTGATTGGTCTAGATCGACCAGTCAGTGATGGGGAGATGTCTGAAGGTAAAATCAGAGAGAGATGTCTAGGTTTGTGGTGATAGCCCTTTACCACGGCTAATGACGTAATGTTGTAGTTTTCTGATGTTAAAAGACTACACCGTGGTGATGGCTTATCACCCCAGACTGTACTATAATGGCGTTTCCATAAAGCCACTTTTTGCGCATTAACAGCTTAGTCGCAAAATGTTTTTATGGAAACACTTCAAAATGCGAATAAACTTTCATTATCCGCAAAAAAGATTATCCGCTTGGAGGAGGAGGATTTTGAGGCTTAATCGAATAAACTAAATGCGCAAAAGTGAATGGAAACGGGTCAGACAATACATTCGAATAAAGTATGACGTTCGTCCATTTCCCCTGCCGCTTTGTCCATGGTATAGCGTTAGCCCACAAAACAAACCTGTTGTTTGTTACACACAGAGTGACACGGACCATGTGTAAATTCCTCCCGTTTTCACCTCAAGCCATCGGTGACGAGCGAACCCTTCCTCATCCCACGGTGTTGCGTGCCTGAAGTGCCCAATCTACAAGCTCACAGGCAAAGCAGCTCGCATCCACGTCTCCCTGCCGCGTTGTGAGCTTGCAGATCGGCCACCTGACCTTCCAGAGGATGCTGAAACTTCCACTGTGCAGCGACGCGACCGCGGTTTTCCCGGTGAACCGGTAGCTTTATGTATTGAGAGGAACTCTTGCCAATTTCGTAAGAGACTCGTCGCCAATTGTAATATATTTAAACGTTATTTGGGGCCATGATGATGACTGATAATCCCTTCTTCCCACTACTAGACAGCGACCGAGTCACAGCAGTCAGACGTGCAGACGGTGCAGTGCTCAGGTTAGGTCTGAAAAAAATCAGCCTGATCAACTCTTGCGACGTCGCTAATTCGAATGACACCCGCAAATGGAAACATGCTAAATTTGCTTTGTCTTAATGCGTATTTCTGATAATTCGCTTCCCTAATTCGATTAAGTTTATGGAAACGCCACTTATGATAGGGCCTTAAGTAGGCTAACACAGAATGGCTGCTTAACACAACAACTCCAAAACAATTACTTTTAAAAAAGAAAAAAGAAGAGGAGTTGGAATAAGCTCACACACCATTGTTAATACTTTTCATTGGCAAAATATTTATAAAACCCACAGATGGATTTAACCAATTTTATTTTAAAAATATAACAACAATTAAAAACATTGCAGATCTACAAGCCTGCAATGTGTTGTGATACAACACATGTGAGCTATATTTTTGTTAATTTTGCGCGCCACTCTTGTATGAGTAGAGGGCACTAATGTAAAAAAAAAAAAAAAAAAAAAAACATTAAAAAAGATACAAGTTTTCTGTTTGACAGCAACTATATATCGTCACTGTCGGCCAGAAAACTTGTATCTCCAAGTTTCAAATGAGTATGTTTTTTCGTTAAGTAAAGCACAAGGCTTTACTAAAAAGCTGATCTAGAAGCACACAACGCCTCGCACTGGCGTTGTGTGCTTGTAGATCTGCTAATTGCACTAGTTTAAATCATTTGAAAAATGATAAATACAAAATGAACATAAAAGGTTTCCACCCGACAACAGCGACATAGTGCAACATGATACGTCATCATAGCTACCGGGTTAATACTCACACTTGTAGTATGGTGGTAGGATCGCCCACCTCCCCTCCGTCTCCGATGGTTAGAGTATCGTAGGCTATTTCCAGGTCAAACTCCTCAAAGTTGATCTGGATCACCTGTAGAACAAGCACACACATGCAGACACACACACGCACGCGCACACACACGCACACACACGAACAAACACCGGATTAAAACTCCCACCTAAAGTTGCTTAATTTGAATATTTCTCCAAAACCACGAGGGTCCAGAAATCCAGAACGCGAGTGAGGGAATGAGGCTGATAATGACGGGAAAGAAGTCGGTGAGCAACCCCGACTCGATGCGTTGCCCCGGGAAAGCCATTAGAGCAAGATTTTAGTGTTTTATCTGAGGCCAGGGAGGGATGCACAGTATCTGCCAACAGGGCAGAGGGGCCAGAGATGGAGTGGGTGGTAGCAGCAATGAGGGAGAGAGAGAGAGAGAGACTGTGTGTGTGTGTGTGTGTGTGTGTGTGTGTGTGTGTGTGTGCGTGTGTGTGTGTGTGTGTGTGTGTGTGTGTGTGTGTGTGTGTGTGTGTGTGTGTGTGTGTGCGTGTGCGTGTGCGTGTGCGTGTGCGTGCGTGTGCGTGACTGGGTGTGTGTGTGTGTGTGTGTGTGAGTGAGAGAGAGAGGAAGGGAGGGAGAGACAGACAGACAGACAGACAGAGATAGAAATAGAAACATACTGTATAAAGACGACAACTACCTTTTAATACATTTGAAAAATGTTCTGCTATTTGTCCCAAAGCTTTCCTATATTGATGTATAACTATTTCTGGCGGAAAATGCACTATTCTCATGGTTTTGTAAGATTGTTTTCTCTAAGTTGCAATATGCTCCGTTTACACATTTCTTTGATACATGATGTAAACGAGAGAGAGAGAGAGAGAGAGAGAGAGAGAGAGAGAGAGAGAGAGAGAGAGAGAGAGAGAGAGAGGAGGCTTAGATAGAAACAGACAGAAAGAGAAGCCGACAGGCGGCAAGGCCGGCAGCAGAGATGAGAGAGGCAAACCGTAGGAGTCTGGGAGAGCACATGAACGAGGAGGGAAGGTTTACCAGATGAGTCCAGGATCTTTGATCCTAGCAACTTTATTAGAATATTTACACCCGCGAGTCCTTATTTGACCCTGAAGTTGGAAGCTTCCCTCCTTTCGTCATCTCTCTCTCCTTTCCTTCCGCAGTCTTTGGGGCTCCAGATTCAATATTCAATATTCTGCTCACTTCAAAACATCCCGAAACATCAGAGGCGTTTTCCCCTCCCCCTAGAGCTCATTAATAAAGAAATATATCTGTTTCATTGCCTGTACGCCCTTGCTCTCTCGTACAGTAAGCGTGTATGTATTTATTAGTAAACGAGATGTGCTTTAAAATGTAAAAGCGTAACCTCGTATTATTCAAAGTACGACTAGTTGCATTCAGCAACTATTTTTTTTCCCTCCGTTTTTCTTTTCTTTCCCTTGGGCCATTAAGGCGGCGTTTTTCTGAGAGATCGTTATCCGTTGGAAAACATTGCTGGTACATGATGGTCTTAACCCATTTAGGCCTAAAATTATTGGATGCTTTAACTATTAAAAAATAGCAGATATACAAGCTCACAGCGCGGCACCGAGTGCCGCACTGCGAGCTTGTAGATCTGCTATTTTTGAAAAAGTCGTGAAAATGTGTGCAAATCTTTGAATATATGTATTTTCAAAGCGAACGTTTGTAACTCAGATTTTGCTTCTGGGTGGTCCCTGGAACCAAATATTTTGAGATGGGGATCCGTGGCCAAATACATATCATTTTGGGGGTCCTTCACATGAAAAGGTTTGAGAACCACTGACACAGTAGTCTCTCAAGAACAGACTAACTGAGCTCCAGTTGAGTGAAAAGGACCTTTTCTTTGACGATGGCCGGCCAGATTGCTGACATAGAAACATAGGTTTTAAAAAAAAACCTTAGAAGTAATCAAAAGACACTAATAGAATCGGGTCTAAATTCGAATTTTCACGATTTTTCAAAAATAGCAGATCTACAAGCTCGCAGTGAGCTTGTAGATCTGCTATTTTTCAATAGTTAAAGCATAAAATAATGATGTACCCGTTCTGAATGAGTTTTAATGGAGGTACTAACTAACGCCATGATGAAACTGACTTAGCGGTCCCCGGGGGTGGATAGCCTACTTCCAGATTAATTTCTTGTTATCTTCATCACGAGCGGCTTTTCACGAGTAAGACCTCGTCCAAGTGATCTAAAAATAAGGAATGGAAAATGAATGAAAAAGAACTTCTAGCACATAGCATGTCTCTCTCAGCTCACATCGTGTTTCACTGTGTATCCCCATTCATTACTGGAATGGCTGCAATTCATTAGCACAATGAGGTCCGTTTATGGCTCTGGCTCACTTGTTTCGGTCCCCGGGAGTGAGCACAACTCCTGGTTTTATTCCCGCGGAGGGGAGGACAAGAGCCGGAAGATATACCTTGTTTTTTCATCGTGCCAACAATTAGATTAAGTCCTCATTAAAATGAAATACAGGCAAGATGCACTATAATAGCCGTTGCCCCCGGAGATTGATGTCTGCAGTACCCTGTTAAAACGGGCAGGGGGCAGCAGCGCGAGAGCATTGCTACCCGAGGTGAATCTGATGGATGTCGTGGTTGTTGCCGGGGATCAAACCTGTGACCTTTTGGTTAGAGAGCGGCCTCTCTGTCCAACCGGGCAGCCTGGTAATTCAACTCAACAACGGACAACAGCCTTCGGATGACATGCGCTCGGAAAATACATGACAACATTAGAGGGCCATAATATAACTCATGTCAACCGGAGTGATGGGTAACATGGAGAGAGGACAGGGCTCAAAGAGCGATCTGTCCATCTAGCGCTTTACCAGCGTGGCAGAGTGGAAGAAAGCATTGCTTTACAGCAGGGACGTGCTGGGCCCCTGATTCAGCCCGGGGAAAAAAATAGTTGGAGAGGCCCTCATTGCGCGCTATAGAGAGAGATCTCTCTCTAGAGAGAGATCTCTCTCTATGGCGCTGCAGCTACTCAAAGATTTGCCATTTCAGATCATGACAAGTGACAAGCCAGTGGGCCAATTACATGAGTTATATTTTGTCGTTGTCCGGTGGAAACCTTGTATGTCCAAAACCGTTTGTTTGTATTTATAATTTAAAAAATGATTTAAACTAGTGAAAACAGCCGATCTACAAGCACACAACGCCTCGCGGTGTGCTTGTTGTGTGCTTGTAGATCTGCTGTTTTCACTACTTTTGTGCAACGGCCTTGTATGATGAAGCAGGGCTTTGCGAAAAAAAAATTACAAATTTGAAACTTGGAGATACAAGGTTTCTGCCCGACAGTGACGATTTTCTTTGTTGGCCGCCCAGCCCCCAAAATGGAACGAAGGCCGACATTTTATTTGTATTCTTTTCCTAATGGCCGGTCCAGGCCGGGAATGAACCGGCCGTTCGGGAGTTGTCCCGCTTTTCCCAATGGCCAGCACGTCCCTGCTTTACAGCAGCGGCGTAGCCAGGATTTACCAACTGGCTATAGGCCTGGCACAATGTGGGTGGGCCCAGATGTGAGCTTGTACATCGGGCTATTTTAAATTTAGAATGCTTTAGCTATAGAAAAATAGCAGATCTACAAGCCCACAGCGCGGCACCGAGTGCCACGCTGCGAGCTTGTAGATCTGCTATTTTTGAAAAATCGTGAAAATTCGAATTTTTACCCGATTCTATGAGTGTCTTTTGAATCCTTCTAAGGTTTTTTTTGAAAAACCTACGTTTCTATAAGTCAGCAATCTGGCCAGCCGTCGTCAAAGAAGAGGTCCTTTTCACTTCAACTGGAGCTCAGTTAGTCTGTTCTTGAGAGACTACAATGTCAGTGGTTCTCAAACCTTTTCATGTCAAGGACCCCCAAAATGATAGGTATTTGGCCACAAAACCCCATCTCAAAATAATTCGTTCCAGGGACCACCCAGAAGCTGAATCTGAGTTACAAACGTTCGCTTTGAAAATACATATATTCAAAGATTTGCACTCATTTTCACGACTTTTTCAAAAATAGCAGATCTACAAGCTCGCAGCGCGGCACTCGGTGCCACGCTGTGAGCTTGTATATCTGCTATTTTTCACTGGTTAAAGCATTCAATAATTCTAGGCCTAAATAGGCTAAAATAGCTAAACATTTAAATATTTACAGGGACATAATACAGTAATATTTCATGGAAGTGGCCTTCCCAAGCCACATGGAGACATTTTAATTTTAGAAATTGCTTCATAATTGACTAAGCTATGATCAAATCAAACTGTGGGGTCTTTCTTTGCTTCCTAGGTAGCCATGCATCACCGCACCGCACCGCACCGCAAAGCGAAAGTTTTAGTTATTTTTGGGTGGGCACAAAAACGAAATGGGTGCACGGGCCGAGGCCTAGTCAGGCCCACCCGTGGCTACACCGCAAAAGCTTTGTGGCTTAAACACTATAAACATGGTCCTTGGCACTTCTCTCTCTCACTCTCGCTCTCTCACTCGCTCGCACGCACGCACGCACGCACGCACGCACGCACGCACGCACGCACGCACGCACGCACGCACGTGCGCGCACACACACACACGCACACGCACACACACACACACACACACACACACACACACACACACACACACACACACACACACACACACGCGCACGCACGCTACACTATGTAGGTTATGTTGTCCTCTGCTGTGACCACGTAAGCATTATTCACACAAGATTATCACCCTATTCTTAAACTGCCCATGCAGGGAGATACAGAGATGGCAGCATGAATAAACAATAACAAACAACAACAACAACAGACTATAAACAACAGAAACAAGGTGGTAAACACAGTAGATATAATGGTGAACACACACAGTAAACAGTCTAGTTAAACTGCAGAGCGCCACAGAATTAGGGTTGCCAATTAACTGTCCCTTATTAGGCACCGTCTCTTATTTAGAAACTATAAGACGTGTCCCTTATTGAACTGACAAGGGACACGCTTTGTTCCTTACTTTTTGGAAGGCAATCAATAGCCATGTTTCCATAAGCTTATTCGAAAATAGGAAGCGAATTATCATAAATTCTCATTAAGCCAAAGCGAATTTAGCCTGTTTCCATTTGCGGGTGTCATTCGAATTAGCGACGGTCGCATGAGTTGATCGGGCAGATTTTTTCAGACCGAACCGAGACATGAGCACTGCACGTCTGACTGCTGACTCGATCGCTGCATCCTGCAAGTTTCAGCGTCCTCTGGAAGGTGGCCGATCTGCAAGCTCACAGCGCGGCGCGGAGACCTTGGTGGAGACGCGGATGCGAGCTGCTGTGAGCTTGTAGATCGGCCACTTTTGGCACGTGTGATGAGGAAGGGTTAGCCACGGATGGCTTGACTCCGGGAGGTGAAAATGGGAGGAATTTACACACGGGTCTGTGTCACTCCGTGTGTAACAAACAACCGGTTTGTTTTGTAGGCTAACCCTATACAATGGACGTTAAGCGGCAAGGGAAAGTGTTAAGTTGGAGGACGATATGGACCCAGAACGTCATAATGTATTCGCATTTATTGTCTGACCCGTTTCCATTCACAAATGCGCATTTACTTTATTCGATAAAGCCTCAAAATCCACCTCTTCCAAGCGGATAAAAGTTTTTGCGGATAATGAAAGTTTATTCAAATTTTGAAGTGTTTCCATAAAAAGATTTAAGCGAAAAAGGCTTAATGCGCATTAAGAGGCTTTATGGAAACACCACTATAGGCACACATCTTAACAACTAACAGTTCAAACAGCTCATATACATAATACCAGTAAGACTCCCTAATAGGGAGATAAGCGACTGTCAGGTCGCATAGGCTACACAGACTTTAGAAGGCAATGGTAGCCAATCAGGAGGGAATATGGGAAATGGGACAGATCCATGTTGATGACATGACTTTAGAGATACTGTGTACCACTTTTGGG
>NC_137819.1:25664217-25676717 GCF_963921795.1 Nannobrachium achirus
AACTATCGGCAGAAATGGTAATCTGCCTGTTATAGTGCCACCATGAGACATGTAGAGTGGCCTTTCTTCCATGGCCTAGTGTAATGGTCTTCAACAGGGGGTCCGGGACCCCTAGGGGGTCCTCAGAGTTATTACAGGGGGTCCTCCAAATCATGTGTGATAGAAACTTTCTTCTCCTTTTTTATATTAACCACTTGAACACTAGTGTCCTTATTCTGAGAACTTAGCCAAAAATATAGCAGATCTTTAGCCAAAAATATAGCAGATCGCCTCGCGCTGCGAGGCGTTGTGAAAGTACATAGTGAAAGGTCAACTTTATTAAGTATTGACAGTTCGAGTGGTTAAATATCTGAAAGCAAATTGACATGAATCCAAATTACACTGATGATTGTGCTGTCAAACAATGAAACTATATGAAATCTATGAAAGGTAGTGGGGGTCCCTGCTTCACCTCTCCCTCAACTAAGTGGTCCTTGGCCTGAAAACGTTGAAGTCCCCTGGTGCATTGATGCATGCAAAGTGTCACAACAGTCGGACACTGCGCATTTGAAGCATTTTGTCCAAAATGTGCCACTCCTGCAAACTACATGGAAGCCAATCTTAGGCAAACATTTGACAGATTTGACTTCACATGACTATAGAGATAATGTGTACCGATCTGCGTGATGTTTGGACAAAATCTGTAGGAGTAGAATAAAATAAAAACGTGTTGATAATATGTGAAACATTTGGGGCAGAGGTTTTTACAGGAGGTGTGTGTGCACAGTTTCATGCTGATCGGTACAATGGTGCTGGAGATTATGAGCTCACAGACAGACACACACGGACGGACGGACGGACGGACGGACGGACGGACGGACGGACGGACGGACGGACACACACACGGACTGACAGTGGCAAAAACATATCGGCCATGCCTTCGGCATGGCGGAGACAATGATCTTACGCCTATTTAGCGCCCATGGGTGTGTTCGTCCAGAGGTATGGTGTGGAGAAAACCGGGTGCACTGCTTATCTTATGCAGACATTGCGCACTGCGCTAAGACCAGCTCAGAGGTGGTCCAAACGTCTTCCACGGTGATATCGCAGGTATTTCCTTATTATCTTTATAGCTCGCTAGATTGGCTGCTGCCTATAAGGTAAGAAGGCAACTCCACTGGTACCTATTCCTTTTTAAATGTGTTCACTTCAACTGTCCATCTTACTTGAAACAATCCCTAAGAGACTGAATCTGGACGTAGGCCATTCCACTACAAAGCTCCATCTGACTGGAACAATCTCCCTCTTTCACTCAGATCTATGACCTCTTTTGGCCGCTTCAGGACTTCCTTGTATTCACATCTTCAAACAACCTGTTCAAGCTTCTAATACTGTTTGTATTTACCCTATTTCCAATCTGAGTTCCCAGAAGTTCTTTTCTTCGCCACTAGCCTATTTCTTGTTTAAAGTCAAAGTATTGTATTTCTCCATGCTTTTTAGTTTTTAGTTTAAATCAGCTGGGGGTTGGGGTATGGGTGGGTGATGGTGAGCAAGCTAACTGTACTGTACTGGTTGTGTGTTTGCATTGTATGTAATGTCTTGGTCATGTGTCTTTGTACTGTATGTATGTTCACTAGGTGTCTATGACCCCCACTAAATTGAGAGGCTGCATCGCAAGGGGCTATCCTCTCAATAAATTCTTATTTTTTTTTAATATATTTTTATCCCACGGTTTTGCAACCCATTTTCTCACCCAGTGCCAACTACCTAACCTGTAGTCCTGGTTTCCGCTCTCCCCCTGCCGTGCCAGGGGAATTGGGAAGCACCTGGCTGGCTAGGGAGAGGTAGTATAGAAACCAGGACTACTGCATGTTTTTGTGAGGGCATCTACCCTAGGAGACACGGGGAGAACATGCAAACTCCACACAGAAAGGCCCCATCGCCAACCCCACCTAGGGTGTGGGCGCTGATGACGCGGAGGGAGGAACACACCCCCGGTGCCCACAGCGTCCCCCGGCGGGAATCAAACCCAGGACCTTCTAGCTGTAACACTCAATGACCATACATGAAGCTAGTTAGCATTTGTTTTTAGGTTTTTAGAACCTTTTTTTTCTTGACTGATTATATTGTTTTCTAGATAGATATTAATTTTCATTTGTTATATTGCTGTTGATGTACTGACATATTATCTTGTTTATTATAGTGATGTATTACCTGCTTATTGTAAGTCGCTTTGGATTAAAAGCGTCTGCTAAATGCCTAAACTGTAAACTGAGGCGAAGCGCTAACCACTGCGCCACCGTGCCCCTTCCTCCACCGCAGCCGTCTCTCACGTTTTAATACAGTAAGTGGTTTAAAAAACAACCTAAGTGAGAGAGAGCATATCATTAATGATTTCGTTGCTAGGTGAAGTTAACACAGATGTTAACTCTTGGACATGCGGAGGTATTAGGCTACGAACGGAAGGAAGACAGGAGCAGCGCGGCACCAATGAATATTAAGTTGGTTATGTCAGGACATCACAGATGGCTGTTGGGCGCGGGGCTAACAGTGATTCTAACCGCTGTGATCCTGACCTCAGCAGCACGGCCACCGTGTTTGGACACCTCTCGCTTCAGCGTGATGTTTCGTGCCGGCAAGCCGAGAGCTTTTTATTTCCCCCGCGTCTCCTGACATCATTACAGTATATCCCATTATGAACCTGTTTAGGCCAGGCTGCGCGTTATTACGTAATATCATATGCTTTAACTATTCAAAAATAGCAGATATACAAGCTCACTGCCAGCTTGTACTGTAGATCTGCTATTTTTGAAAAATCATGACAATGTGTGCAAGTCTATTCTGACCCGATTTTATAAATGTCTTCTAAATCATAGTTTTTGTTTTTTTTATAAAAACCTATGTTTCTATGTCAGTGGTGCTCAAACCTTTTCATGTCAAGGACCCCCAAAATGATATGTATTTGGCCACGGACCCCCATCTCAAAATATTTTGTTCCAGGGACTCTCCTCAGAAGCAAAATTTGAGTTACAAATGTTTGCTTTAAAAATACATACATTCAAATATTCAAAGACTTTTCAAAAATAGCAGATCTACAAGCTCGCAGCGCGGCACTCGGTGCCGCGCTGTGAGCTTGTATATCTGCTATTTTTCAATAGCTAAAGCAGTCAATAATTCTAGGCCTAAATAGCTTAATGCCGCTCCCGTGGATGGCGGAATGCAATTTCCCTCACCGTGTTGCATCCTCCTCCGTTGTTTAAATGCCATGGCGCTATGATGAAGGTGCAGCCACTTCTTGAAAGTAATGGAACCCGACACTCTGGTTTAAATGAATGTAATTAATGTAAAGCCCACAACGCAACCCAGGACTAATTCAGAGGCCTATACAGCACCACTGTGGCGTGCGGTGGTGTTAGCACCCAGATAACGTGCCGTCTAGCTAGTCAAATTGGTGTGGACACACCTCCCCTGGCGCTGTTTGCGCCTTATTGTATTCTGTTGCCGTGCGGCATAGATGAGTGGTTCCCAAACTTTTCAGGTGGAGACCAAAAGCGAGACCGGGACCCAAACTAGTGAAAATAGCAGATCTACAAGTGCACGACGCGTCAACCCGACCCACTGTTTGGGAAACAGTGCCATATAGATGGTCTAAACGTGGTCCTGGCATAAATGACTAAATAGCAGCCCAGCGTAAATGACCTCAGCATGTTCCAAGGCAATCTGGGCCCTTATATTTTGAGATGAGACGTTGAGAAACATTGTGCTAGAGCAGTGGTTCTCAACCAGTGGTCCTTGAGGGGGTTCTAGGGGTGTGCGATATTATCGATATGCCAATACATCGCGATCATGTATTTGGCGATACTGTATCGATCATTCAGGCCGCCCTATCGCGATACTTTTGGAGGGGAAAAAAAGAACATAACATGCGGTAATCAATGGGCTCTAATCCTCGCTCTGTGTGTGTGTGTGTGTGTGTGTGTGTGTGTGTGTGTGTGAGAGAGAGAGAGAGAGACAGAGAGAGAGAGAGAGAGAGAGAGAGTGGAATCAGTGGAGGGAGGAGCGTGTGTGTGTGTGTGTGTGTGTGTGTGTGTGTGTGTGTGTGTGTGTGTGTGTGTGTGTGTGTGTGTGTGTGTGTGTGCGTGTGCGTGTGCGTGCATGCGTGCGTGACTCACGTTGAACAAGAACAACAAACGATAATTCCAAATAAAGTCCATGGCCATGGATGGGAGTAGTAGATATGGACAGCACTTGTTGAACCTGGCACTTGTTGTCCAGGATAGCATTTTTAGTTCCCTTAAAACGACGCCTATGTGAAATGAGCAGAAATAGCGTTAGCAGAAATAAGGCTTCCGGCGCCGATCTCTTCAGAATAAGAGTACCCCTAAAGCCATTGCAAAAACGTTGAAAACGGATAATTTTGTCATAATATGGACGTTACAAATATAGATTAAGTATCTAAACGAACAAACAAAATGCAAATTAGGTTTCTGGGTATAAAAGAAAGGTTTTAATAACATAAAAACATAATAAATGGATAAATGCTGTTCACTGGAGTGCATAGCCTTTACAAATTTGACTCTGGACAGCAGACGGCTCTTTGTGTCGCCACTTTGGAGACATGCACACGTGCGGGAAAACCTCCTCTATCACGCCACACTCTCCGCTAAGCGGGGGAGGCGTCCCCTCAATTTCTGCTGGCTTTCCAGTGCAGCCACCTGCTCAAAAAAGTCACATTTTCGGACATTTTCAGACTCTAGTTGGCGCTGGAGAGCAGACGGCTCATTGTGTCGCCACTTTGGAGACATGCACGCGTGCGGGAAAACCTCCTCTATCACGCCACACTCTCCGCTAAGCGGGGTAGGCGTCCCCTCAATTTCTGCTGGCTTTCCAGTGCAGCCACCTGCTCAAAAAAGTCACATTTTCGGACATTTTCAGACTCTAGTTGGCGCTGGAGAGTAGACGGCTCTTTGTGTCGCCACTTTGGAGACATGCACGCGTGCGGGAAAACCTCCTCTATCACGCCACACTCTCCGCTAAACGGGGGAGGCGTCCCCTCAATTTCTGTTGGCTTTCCAGTGCAGCCACCTGCTCAAAAAAGTCAAATTTTCTGACATTTTCAGAATCTAGTTGGCGCTGGAGAGTAGACGGCTCTTTGTGTCGCCACTTTGGAGACATGCACGCGTGCGGGGAAATCTCCTCTATCACACCACACTCTCCGCTAAACGGGGGAGGCGTCCCCTCAATTTCTGTTGGCTTTCCAGTGCAGCCACCTGCTCAAAAAAGTCACATTTTCAGATTCTAGTCATTTTTATACACCACGCTTCTTTATACGGCTTAGCAGGGAATAAACAAATACAGACGATTTAAAGTTGTTTAAAAATACCCTTTTATTACTCATTGTTAATAACAGTTTACACTTTCACTGGAAATGAAAACATAACATTTGGACTGAAAGGTTACTTTAATAGTTTAGTAATCACAGTTTTGATTAATTTACTATGTGTGTGTGTGTCTGTCTGTGTGTGCACGCGTGCGCTAATAATGGCAAACATTATTCAAACACAAATCACACAAAACTGTTCAATTAAAGGTGCAACATGTGCAATGTACCAACTAAGTGCAAACACACTCAAATGTAAAAAGCAATAAATATATGAAGTACGACATGCTTTGTACCAAACTGAAAATACACTCACATGTAAAAAGGCATAATAGATATATAAATGAAGTACAGTAGGTTTCCCCGCACGCGTGCATGTCTCCAAAGTGGCGACACAAAGAGCCGTCTACTCTCCAGCGCCAACTAGAGTCTGAAGATGTCCGAAAATGTGACTTTTTTGAGCAGGTGGCTGCACTGGATAGGCAGCAGAAATTGAGGGGACGCCTCCCCCGCTTAGCGGAGAGTGTGGCGTGATAGAGGAGGTTTCCCAGCACGCGTGCATGTCTCCAAAGTGGCGACACAAAGAGCCGTCTGCTCTCCAGCGCCAACTAGAGTCTGAAAATGTCTGCAAATGTCACTTTTTTGAGCAGGTGGCTGCACTGGAAAGCCAGCAGAAATTGAGGGGACGCCTCCCCCGCTTAGCGGAGAGTGTGGCGTGATAGAGGAGGTTTCCCCGCACGCGTGCATGTCTCCAAAGTGGCGACACAAAGAGCCGTCTGCTCTCCAGCGCCAACTAGAGTCTGAAAATGTCCGAAAATGCCACTTTCTTGAGCGGGTGGCTGCACTGGAAAGCCAACAGAAATTGAGGGGACGCCTCCCCCGCTTAGCGGAAAGTGTGGTGTGATAGAGGAGGTTTCCCCGCACGCGTGCATATCTCCAAAGTGGCGACACAATGAGCCGTCTGCTCTCCAGCGCCAACTAGAGTCTGAAAATGTCCGAAAATGCCACTTTCTTGAGCGGGTGGCTGCACTGGAAAGCCAACAGAAATTGAGGGGACGCCTCCCCCGCTTAGCGGAAAGTGTGGTGTGATAGAGGAGGTTTCCCCGCACGCGTGCATATCTCCAAAGTGGCGACACAATGAGCCGTCTGCTCTCCAGCGCCAACTAGAGTCTGAAAATGTCCGAATATTTCACTTTTTTGAGCGGTTGGCTGCACTGGAAAGCCAACAGAAATTGAGGGGACGCCTCCCCCGCTTAGCGGAGAGTGTGCTGTGATAGAGGAGGTTTCCCCACACGCGTTCATGTCTCCAAAGTGGCGACACAAAGAGCCGTCTGCTCTCCAGCTCCAACTAGAGTCTGAAAATGTCCGAAAATGCCACTTTCTTGAGCGGGTGGCTGCACTGGAAAGCCAACAGAAATTGAGGGGACGCCTCCCCCGCTTAGCGGAGAGTGTGGCGTGATAGAGGAGGTTTCCCCGCACGCGTGCATGTCTCCAAAGTGGCGACACAAAGAGCCGTCTGCTCTCCAGCGCCAACTAGAGTCTGAAAATGTCTGCAAATGTCACTTTTTTGAGCAGGTGGCTGCACTGGAAAGCCAGCAGAAATTGAGGGGACGCCTCCCCCGCTTAGCGGAGAGTGTGGCGTGATAGAGGAGGTTTCCCCGCACGCGTGCATGTCTCCAAAGTGGCGACACAAAGAGCCGTCTGCTCTCCAGCGCCAACTAGAGTCTGAAAATGTCCGAAAATGCCACTTTCTTGAGCGGGTGGCTGCACTGGAAAGCCAACAGAAATTGAGGGGACGCCTCCCCCGCTTAGCGGAAAGTGTGGTGTGATAGAGGAGGTTTCCCCGCACGCGTGCATATCTCCAAAGTGGCGACACAATGAGCCGTCTGCTCTCCAGCGCCAACTAGAGTCTGAAAATGTCCGAATATTTCACTTTTTTGAGCGGTTGGCTGCACTGGAAAGCCAACAGAAATTGAGGGGACGCCTCCCCCGCTTAGCGGAGTGTGCTGTGATAGAGGAGGTTTCCCCACACGCGTTCATGTCTCCAAAGTGGCGACACAAAGAGCCGTCTGCTCTCCAGCTCCAACTAGAGTCTGAAAATGTCCGAAAATGCCACTTTCTTGAGCGGGTGGCTGCACTGGAAAGCCAACAGAAATTGAGGGGATGCCTCCCCCGCTTAGCGGAGAGTGTGGTGTGATAGAGGAGGTTTCCCCGCACGCGTGCATCTCTCCAAAGTGGCGACACAAAGAGCCGTCTGCTCTCCAGCGCCAACTAGAGTCTGAAAATGTCCGAAAATGTCAGAAAATGTCAACATAAATTGATTTTACGCCTCTCCCGCTTAGCGGAGAGTGCAGTGTGGCAGAGCAGATCTCCCCGCGTGCATGTGTCCAAAGTGCCGACACAAATAGACGTCTGCTGTCCAGGGCCAACTAGATTCTGAAAACGGCACTTTTTGTACTCAATTTTAATTTGAAAATAACAGATCTACAGGCTCACAATGCGTTGTGATGCAATGCATTGTGAGCTTGTAGATCTGCTATTTTCAAAAGATATTTATTTAAACATTTGAAAACTTGAAATGGGAATTCTGCACAATGAGTAGTCCTACTTTTACTTTTGATACTTTAAGTACATTCTAATGCCAATACTTTTGTACTTTTACTTAAGTATATTTTGAATTCTGTGACTTTTACTTGCAACAGAGTATTTTTATATAGCACTTTTATGGTGAGTTGTTACAGGTATATTTTCATTAATTACATTAATATAGTAGCCTACCATACTTTGCATCTGTCCTGTCAAAATAAACAGATAAACCCCTGCTCTAGCCTATGATAGCTCTTTTATGGGATTACAGTAGAACGAATTGAATTGGAATGGAATTCATTTTGTTAAATGGCCTTTAATAGCTCGCATTCCACGAATTTCAATCTGAAAGAACCTGGAAAATGTGTTAGGACAATTAGAAGTACACTAGTATAGAGACATACATCATAATACTCATCTTTTAAATACATTTGTGTCTTTTAAATATACATTATTTACTGCACTTTTATTTTGAAGGCTGGAGCCTGGCTTATTTCTGCATTCGCCCAGACCGGAAACGTTCTTTCTGCTCATTTCACGGACCTTAAAACGACAAGTTCTACCGGAGCTAGCTTACGCTTAGCATTGCCTGACTGACTTCTTCTTCTTTTGAGTTTATTGGCGGTTGGCAACCCTTTGAGGGTGCATTACCGCCACCAACTGGACTGTATAGTGTGGAACCAGAGCTTGTACAGCAAACCAATAAACAAAAAGGAAAAAACAGGTATATAAAACATCTTTGGCAGGCACTAACACATTTCTTGACTCTCTTTTCTCCTCCAAATAAATTTGCCTAAATTAAATAGGCCTATTATTGATTCTGCTTTTAAAGAAATATGCTATTAACCAAGTAAGCAGAAATGTTATTGAATATAATTGAAAGAGAGTGACATGGTGTGTTTTTTGCCTTGAAAATAATCAATGGCAATATTGCCTGTCTGAATGGGAAACTTTTTTTTCATTAGGAGGAATTTCCAAAGTTCAGTTAATTCAATGTATGTATTTTAAGCTCGACAATTTTTTTTAAATTCTTTTGAATTTTGCAATATATCGCAATAGTATCGCAATAGTATCGTATCGCAATAGTATCGCAATGTATCGTGATGTATTGTATCGTGAACCAAGTATCGTGATGAGTATCGCATCGCGAGATTCTTGCCAATATCCACCCCTAGGGGGTTCCAGGTGGTCCCCAGCTAAATGGTGGAGAGTTGGTAACCAAACGCTGCAAGCCAAATGACGTCATGATGACGTTATGATAACATCCTCCGGTGACTCCGGTGACGTTCAGAACTAGGCCAGAACACAGCCCATATGGGGATGATCTTGACGTCATTACCAGGACGTCATATGGACTATAGGATTATTGTTACTAGACCTTACCCGTTCGAAGATATGTGCTCCAAAATATGTCAAACGCACCCGGTGAAAGTGTGTGTGAGAGAGAGAGAGAGAGAGAGAGAGAGAGAGAGAGAGAGAGAGAGAGAGAGAGAGAGAAACATTCCTAACTGTGAGAGAAAGGGGTGTGTGTGTGGGGCTACAGATCCCATGGCCTGGAGGAACGGACCGTAACCCTGGCAACAGACAGCAGAGTTCAACAGAAGTGGTTAAGAAAACGCTAATTTAAACTGCTTTAATTTGGGAGAAATGAAATTCGGGCTCCGTCAGTGTTGGTATAATGCTAATGGCCAATACCATGTGAACTTTGGGATCAGTTGCTGAAGCGAGTGAATAGATAAACGTAGATAAGCGTGAGCGTTAGAGCGTTAGAGCGTGAGCGTTAGAGCGTTAGAGCGTGAGTTTGCTCCTTTATAAGTAGGATTGTTTGTAATGTTAGTGAGCACGTAAGGTTATATTCTGGGACATATCTGACTAGTTATGATACATGTATGTATCTCGCCTCGATCAGACCTCTGATTAATCCAGGACGTCCGTTTTCGTAGGCAGGATTTATGTTGGTTGAAATCAGGTGATATTCTAGGCCAGATCCGACTAGTCATGGTTTGACTTGATCTGGCCCCAATCGAAACGTGATTGGTCCAGGTCCAGGTCCTGGAAATGAGCGGTAGATCTGAACGGTGGAGGTGGAGACGCAGATAAGAAATAATCACACCCAATGTGAAGTCTAGGATGTACAGGCTATGCTAGACACACACACACACACACGTTTTACTATGGCAAAACGCTGAGGAAAAAGCCAAAGGCTACAGACACCCAGCCACTCTATGGAGCCGCTCAAAAGACAAGTGAACAAGAGAGGCGAGAGAGAGAGAGAGAGAGAGAGAGAGAGAAGAAGAAGAAAGGAGAAGAGTGTCCAGCGACAACAGCAATCCTCTCCTGCCATCTCCAAGGTTAAATGAGGAGCAGCAGAGAATGAATTGGCTCTAAAGGCTCATTCTGCCAAAAGTAAATGAAGCCATAACACTAGAGAGCGATAGAGTCCCGTTAACACCTCACCTCAGAGAGAGAGAGGGAGAGAGAGAGAGAGAGAGAGAGAGAGAGAGAGAGAGAGAGAGAGAGAGATAGAGAGAGAGAGAGAGAGAGAGAGAGAGAGAGAGAGAGAGAGAGAGAGAGAGAGAGTGTGGCAGACAGACAGACAGACAGACAGACAGACAGACAGACAGACAGACAGACAGACAGACAGACAGGCACGGAGAGGGACAGCAGTGGTGTAAAGTAACTAAATACTTTTACTTAAGTACAATTTTGAGGTATCTGTACTTTACTTGAGTATTTCCAATTTCCAATACTTTCACTTCTACTATACTACATCTGGGATCCAAATATTGTACTTTTACTCCACTACATTTATTTGAAAACTATAGTTACAAGTTACTTTGCTGAATGCTGATATAATTTAAAATATGTAAAAAACATACATAAACCACTTTAGCCCTATTTTATACCATGGCTATTTTCAAACATTTTCGTACTTTTACTTTTAGTACTTTAAGTACATTTTGATGCCAATACTTTCATACTTTTACTCAAGTACATTTTGAATTCTGGACATCTACAGTGCAGTATTGATAGTTTTACTTGAGTACAAAATGGGAGTAGCCTACTTTTTCCACCTCTGAGAGACAGTCAGAATGGTAAAGGGAGCGAGGGAGGGAGATAGAAAGAGAGAGAGAGAGAGAGAGAGAGAGAGAGAGAGAGAGAGAGAGAGAGAGAGAGAGAGAGAGAGGGACAGACAGACGAGTGAGAGACAACAGAGGGAGAGCCGTTGGAGGGAGAGAAGGGGGGAGTGAGAGAGAGGAAGGTGGGTGCATTGTAAAAATGGACCTGCAATAAGGGGCCACTTTTACGCTCAAGAGTGGAATTGTGCTGTAAACACCTTTACTCTGTTGGCAGAGAGGACCAGCGGGACGGGCGGGCGGGGTGAGGGAGTCATTGAGGAAGAGCAGAGGCGCCAATTGGATATGGCAAGGTATGGCAGCTGCCATACCTTGGCTGCAGGGGGGGGGGGGGGGGCGAATAAAATGTACTTCTTAACATAAATTCACTGTTGCTAAGGTATGGCAACATGCAGTGTTGTGCCCGAACACCAGTGGCGAAATTAGACCTTATTCCCCATGGGTTTTCGGATCAAGGGGGCCCTGATCAAAGGGGCCTGGGTCTGTTGTCTTTGCGCGATTTAAGCGCAAACTACAATGATTAGCCCTAATATATTGGAAATTACTAAATACATATAATATCCTAGTATTAATTTATGTAGATATGGGCGCATTGGGCGTATATCTTTATTTAGGCCTATTAAAAACTAATTTTATTTTCGCCACTAGGGGGGGCCCTTGGGTTTTTAAAACCCAAAAACCCTGTCAAATTACGCTTGTGCCGAACACGCTCAATGAACGATCGTTCCCAAACTCGTTCATAATTTGGGAGAACGTGAACGGACCGTTCTTTATTTCTGCTTTACTCATTCTGGCGTTTGTGAACGGCGCTCACTGGCTCGTTCGTGCCGTGCCTGGTCTTTGCAGTCCCAAGCGCTGAGGTAAAAGGGACGTTAATTGGGTATGGCAGGGGTATGCAGCTGCCATACCCTCTAGGTCCAGGGGGGAAAATAAAAGTTACTTTTAAATATAACTCCATGAATGTCTCTTTATCTATCTGTGCTGGTTATTATGTTGTTAAATTACAGTAAAATAACTACAAATGCAAAATGTAACAAAATGTCACTTTAACAAGGTATTATAATTATATTCTCCACACTTGTATTCTGTATATTCCCAGGTTCCGCAGGTCAGCTGCACAAGTGCAATGCATTATTGTCAATTGTGGCACGTTTACTAACATGCCAAGTTTAGCTGCACTTGAACAACCGTTCCAGGCTGCCATATCCAGCCCAAGAAACTGTAGAAACCCGGGTAAAAAAAACAGATTGTTTTCACGAGGACTCCCATCTTGGCCATACCCTAGCTTTTTGCTGAACTGACGCCATTGTGAGGTAAACGTGTCGTTCTGCTGAAGGGCGCTCAGCTCGCTGATTGTTGGTGTTCCCCACCTTGCATTGGAGGTTTATTTTGCGGCGGTTGTGTGCAGTGTACTGTGG
>NC_137819.1:25681717-25726717 GCF_963921795.1 Nannobrachium achirus
GTGAGCGTATTCTTTTTATCACGATAACCATTATCTGGCTGAGTGAGTGTGTGTGTGTGTGTGTGTGTGTGTGTGTGTGTGTGTGTGTGTGTGTGTGTGTGTGTGTGTGTGTGTGTGTGTGTGTGTGCGGTCAGAGCGAGTGAGTGAGAGAGAGAGTGAGAGACACATACCTTATTAGGATTGGAAGCGGTGATGATCCACACACACTGTGCGTTGCTCTCGTACTGAATGGGGAAGTTAGGAGAGGTGAAGGTTCCTGACGGGCCCTGGAGATTGCTGCCACACGTCTTCACTGTGAACACACAGAAAACACTGGGTTATTTACCAGTAAGACTCCCTGATCTAGGGGTGGGCAACTTTGATGATGGTGAGGGCCACTATATTTCCACCTTCACTCCAGAGGGCCACAATGCACATATTGCTACGTCCTACTTTGTCATTCTAGTATCTCATGCAAAATAAGCAAAAATAGCAGATCTACAAGCTCAAAACGCATCGCGCTGCGATGCGTTTTTTTGAATTGGAATCCTGAAATGTAACATTTTGAATTGATTTCAAACGCATTTAGTTATATGCTCATGTTAACTTTATGAACCTAAATACAAATACATTGGACAAAAAAAATACATTTTAATACTACTATACTAGTCATTAAGCTACTAATATAGACTGACGGAATTAAAGTAGGTCATGTTTGGAACTGTAACAGCTAAAATCAATAATATATCAGTATTCCGGTATTAACCTGCAGGCCGCATGGAGTGAAGGTGGGGGCCACATGTGGCCCCCAGGCCGCCAGTTGCCCATGTATGCCCTAATCGGAAGATAAGCGACCGTCAGGTGACATGTATACACAAATAGGCCTGTAAGTGCCATTGGTTCCTGTGTGTAGGGGGATGTGCATGGCAAATGTATTGCTTAGGTAGGGCCAGAGAATGTGGGGTTTAGCTGTAACTGCATGGGTCAAATACGGCCTGATGGTGGCGCTAAATGTGACAGCTCCATGTTGATGACATGACTCTAGCCATACTGTGTACCGCTTTGCGTGACTTTAGGGCAAAGTCTGTAGGAGCATTGTCCAAAAATGTGCTTGGAGAGGAGAGGAGAGGAGAGGAGAGGAGAGGAGAGGAGAGGAGAGGAGAGGAGAGGAGCTCTCGATAAGAGCGCTTACTAAATGCCTAAAATGTCATTTGAATTGTAATTGTAATTGAGAAGAGAGGAGATATCACAACGGAACAGAACAGAACTGTGTGTGTGGGCATGCAAGGGACCATGAAATGGGACCCTGAAGGAGGAAAAAAGTGTGCATGCGGTATGTGTATGCGTGTGTGTGTGTGTGTGTGTGTGTGTGTGTGTGTGTGTGGGTGTGTGTCTGTTCAATTCTCGAGAGGAAGCTCAAGTGTGAGCCGCGGCGGAGGAGCAGAAAGCGCGGCGAGAAGGGGGAGGTCAGATAAGACGCTATTGATCAGTGACACGTCCCAGGATAGCAGTGTTTAACCAATTTAGGCCTAGAATTATTGAATGCTTTAACCAGTGAAAAATAGCAGATATACAAGCTCACAGCGCGGCACCGAGTGCCGCGCTGCAAGCTTGTAGATCTGCTATTTTTGAAAAAGTTGTGAAAATGTGTGCAAATCTTCGTAACGTTTGTAACTCAAATTTTGCTTCTGGGTGGTCCCTGGAACTGAATATTTTGAGATGGGGGGTCCGTGGCCAAATACACATCAGTTTGGGGGTCCTTCACATGAAAAGGTTTGAGAACCACTGACATAGTAGTCTCTCAAGAACAGACTATTTAAGTGAAAAGGACCTTTTCTTTGACGATGGCTGGCCAGATTGCTGACATAGAAACATAGGTTTTCAAAAAGTCTTAGAAGGATTCAAAAGACACTTATAGAATCGGGTCAAAATTCTAATTTTCACGATTTTTCAAAAATAGCAGATATACAAGCTCCTGTGAGCTTGTATATCTGCTATTTTTCAATGTACCCGTTCTGAATGGTTTAATTGGAGACAGTTGGCTGTGAAATACCACAGGATTAGCCGCCGTTGGAATATTGACTGATACAGACACTCACCGGCAATTTAGTCTTTGGGAAGTCACCCGGTTCAGCTGCAAACGAGCTCGCAGTTATGACTGCCTCAGACAATCCAGCAGACAGTGGCGTTTTATTGTTTATTTCTTTCACTTTCATTTTAGTTTTTCTTTTTTTGCAAGACAGTTCTGCTTCGTCGACAGTAAAACAAAGACTGAGAGGAAAACAGAGGGCGGACTAAAGGGATTATGTGCGACACCAAGCACAACTAAGGCACTATACTTGCAGAATATACTGTACAGCGTAACTTGTTAGATAAGAATATAATTAGAAACTCGTAGCATTGTGACATAACTTGTTTATTAGACACACGCACGCACGCACGCACGCACGCACGCACGCACGCACGCACGCACGCACGCAAACACACACACACACACACACACACACACACACACACACACACACACACACACACACACACACACACACACACACACACACACACACACACACACACACACAAATAAGTTATGATAGAAATAACTATGGCAACGTGTCGGTCTAACAAAAAGGATGTATTTTGTTTTTTTAATTAAATTTTGTTAATCGACCAACTAAAATGTTTTTCTCAGGGTTTGTGTGGGTGTAACTAACGTTGGGGAGGAGATACAGCAAATGAATACAGCATAATGGGTACATTTTCTGTGAAAGAAAGAGAGAGAGAGAGAAACCCAAACCGCCCAAGAGCTGTGCTTTCATCTAGCGTTACGCTATTATGCGAATCAAGAGATTTAACATTAGAAATACATTTAGTTTTTCATCTCGTGTGCAAACTGTTTTGTGTCTTTAGACTGGGCTCATGAGTGATCGGATTGGTGAACAGAGTCGACTGTCTCACCAGTCATGTCATTAAGTATAGTACAATAATAGGATTCAATTTGATATACGGTAGCCTTCCTTCAGTGACAGTATATGCTGCTGCACTGAACAAACTAATCGTCTCCTTAACTCATTTGCTGCCATTTAACAATACCTTCGTACTCTCATATGCCTCCAGTCTCCATAGACTTCCATGTAATTCATAGTGCACGGATCATGCACACCCATGCCTAGATAATGCACCACGTGTGTTCACATTGCTCACAGCTTTCAAACAAAAAAATCCGAATGGAAATCCGTTCAGGCATTCATGAGATAGCAGCCATTATGTTTTCCTAAAATGTAAACAAAGATGGCTGCCATGTTTGAAAGATGGGGTTGCTATGGGGGTTAAACATGCAATTTCGCGATTCATGCCTACTACATTTTTTGGGGTCACATTTTTTTTTTTGAATTTTCTTTTTAGCCTGTGATTGGGCTACTATGCCAGAATTCAGATGACAGACAAGCCAGTGGGCCGATCATGTGATGTCTCTCTAGCCTGGTTAATAAACCAGACTGCACAACACCACCCCCTGTTGGTAATGGTGGTGTTGTGTAGTCTGGCCCTTCACATTAAATAAGCTTTTTCCACCAGCCCTCAGAGAGGGCGAGCCAATCAGGGCTGTTGGCTTGGGGCACGTGGTGGGTGGTGGCCTGGTTCAAAACCATTCAGCCAATCAGGCGAGTCTGTGTGTATTCAAACACATTCCCCCCTCCACTCTTATTACAGACATCAAACAGATTGTAGTCTTTGATGCTTTCAGTGACTAACGAGCTATTGACACTTGTATGGCTCAATCAATTACAGCAGCTCACAAGCCCTTTGAAGTTCAGAGGGAGCAATTAAGAGCAAGTCAACTTAACATTTTTGTAAACCACCCCCTGCCCACCCCCCCAGAAGTGGAATGTCTGCCCGAAATCTCAGACTCTCTTCCCAAAACGAAGTGTGTGATAGAGTCTGACGCTTGCAGTCAGGCTAATGTCTCTCTGCCCTGTGGGCCGGTGCTACTTAAGGATTGGCCCTCTCCATTTAGTGGCCGCCAGCCCAAAGATTACTGCAACTATTAAAAAAAAAAAAAAAAAAAGTGGGGCCCACAGGCCCACTTGTATAGTCGGCCCACCGGGTATATGCCCGGTATGCCAAATGCCCAGTCCACCCCTGGTCGCAGTGGAAGTAGTTTTGCGTGACTGGCTTTGGAACATGGCTACTTATAGTCCCACTGATCCAAGCCAACATCTGCAGTCACTCTCAATATTGCCAAGGACCTCTAAATAGCCATAGCCTCTGACGAAAAAGAGCTCAGCTCCCACTCGCTTACCACATAACCCAAAACCTGCGCCTTTTCGAATGACTAATTCTAAAATGTGAGCAACGCGCCAAGCCAGCAGCCTTTTAGAAAAAAAAAAGGCGACCTGGATTATCCCTTGTTCCTCGCCGTGGATTTATAAATGCATTTCTGCGTCTAAATATATTACGTTAAAGAGTAAACTGGAGATGTGTGAGTGTGTGTGAGTAGCCGGAGGCCACGCTCGGCGGTGTGTTGTTAATGACGCATGGTAGCTTGTTTGATTTCCCGGCTAAGCTTTTATTTGGCTGTGTAGTGGCAGCGTGCGACAGAGAGCTGGTTTGTCTGTCCTTGGGTCGTCCTGCTAGAGTTGGGGAGGTAATTTTCTGGTTGGTTTGAAGCAGTGTTTGTTCCTTAATTAGTTTGTTCAGCGGTAGGGCTGCAGGAACCCTTACTGCTAACAGTCACACAAACACGCACACACACAAACAACTACATGGGATGCCTCTCAGACTCGTGTACACATCCAGAAACACACAGCGGTGCACACTTGCACACATTCGTTGGGCCATATCTACGCGTGCACACATTCTTGAATACGCGCACGCACGCACAGCTCTAACATTGAAGCACACAATGACACACGCTTCAAGCACACACACTGACATGCCTGCTTGCTTTTTTGACTTAGTGGAGAGAGTAAAAACTGTGTGTGTGTGTGTGTGTGTGTGTGTGTGTGTGTGTGTGTGTGTGTGTGTGTGTGTGTGTGTGTGTGTGTGTGTGTGTGTGTGTGTGTGTGTGTGTGTGTGTGTGTGTGTATGTGCGTGCATGCGTGTGTGTGTGTGTGTGCGTGCGTGCGTGTGTGTGTGTGTAATGGGGTGTGCCCATACACTTTGTAATACAGAGTTAGAGACAGTGAAAAGACCCTATGGGGCCAGTCCTCCCCACATGCCTTCCTCCCTTACAGTATTTATCGCTTTCTTTCCTCCACTTGTTTGTCCCTTTCCTTTCCTTTCCTTTCCTTTCCTTTCCTTTCCTTTCCCTTCCTTTCCTTTCCTTTCCTTTCCTTTCCTTTCCTTTCCTTTCCTTCCCTTCCCTTCCCTTTCCTTCCCATCATTGTGTGAGTGCATCCATCTCCCTCTCAGTCCTTCACACTGATCTCAGTAGACAGTCTTCATAATTCTCAATGCATCTTCAATTGACCTTCTCCTCTGCTCTGCTCACTGGGTTTTATACGCTGATAAGTACATGGTACATATAGATCTTTTATGTGCGCGCGAGAGAGAACACGTGTGTGAGCGCGTGCACACGTGTGTGTGTTAGCGTGTGCGTGTGCGTGCGTGCGTGCGTGTGTGTGTGTGTGTGTGTTGACAGCTCAATCAGTGTGGGCTAAATGAATGGCCGGCCTATAGTCGTGCCAACAGCAGAATGGGCACGGTGTTGCTATAGCAATAGAGCAGAGAAAGAGAGAGAGAGAGAGAGAGAGAGAGAGAGAGAGAGAGAGAGAGAGAGAGAAAGAGAGAGTTATCGGCAGAATTACCAGAGGAGCTAACATCCCATAATTTATATTACACTCCATTCCTAGCTCCCTACCTCTCTCTCTCTCTCTCTCTCTCTCTCTCTCTCTCTCTCTCTCTCTCTCCCTGTCTGTCTTACAATCTTTTGATACTGTATGTCTCTCAGTTTCTACATTTCTTCTTGCCCTCTCTCTCACCTTTGTATCTTTATTGCACTCTCTCTCTCTCTCTCTCTCTCTCTCTCTCTCTCTCTCTCTCTGCGTCTGTGTTGTTAACTTTCTCTCTCTTCCTGGTTGCCTCCATCTCGTTAGCTCATCTCTCGCTCTCATCATTATTTCATTCATATACTGGCACACTGTATGGAGGGCTGCGGGCCAAAAGGGGCCTAAGTGTCATTGAAGTGCTAATGAATTCTACATCAAATTAAAGTTTCTTGATTAGGTCGATCTGCTACTAAAAGCATATTGTTGGGATCACGACCAAGATTAAATTAATGCTGTAGGCAGGCCGGGATGTGTACGTGCACGTGTGAGTGTGTGAGAGTGTGTGTGTGTGTGTGTGTGTGTGTGTGTGTGTGTGTGTGTGTGTGTGTGTGTGTGTGTGTGTGTGTGTGTGTGTGTGTGTGCGTGCGTGTGTGTGTGTTTGTTTGTGCTGAATTCCCCTGCAGTTATATCCAGGAATCAAGCCCGCGGTTGAAAGAACGTTACTGGCAATGATTAAATCAGCGAGCCGAGGCATAGAGCACCACTCACCAGAGGTGGAAAGTATGGTAAATACATTTAAGGTGGTTGCACACTGCTGCGTTTTTCAAGCCGAATATCGGGGTGAATTTCGGAGCGCGTGAATAAAAAGATCAACCTCACGTTATGTCAGTCTCGTTTGCACACTGCCGCCTGTTTCGCGCACCACTCGGTCCCTTGCTCTCTCTATCTCTCTCTCTCTCCTTGCCCTGAAAAACGCATTTCGCAACGAAAAACGCAGCAGTGTGCAAAGACCTTTACTCAAGTACTGTACTTAAAGTGTTAAAAAGTGTTAGTTCCGATTGGGGCCATACGCTGCACCGGCATAATGATACCGGACACAAAGAAATAGTACCATGTGACAGAGGGGTCAAAGTTGAACGTTTCTTCTACTTTTGGCACTTTAAGTATATTTTGATGCCAATACATTTGAATTCCAGACTTTTACTTATGTTTTTCATTGTGGTATTGGTAATTGTCAAAATTAACAAAAATAGCTGTACTGTGAAATTGTAGATCAGGCTGCTATTTATTGTTATTTCTTTCAATATTGTTTGAATTGTGTTGGAGTTCTTTTAATTGTTTCGATTGTTTTTGAAAGTTCTGAAAATGTTCACCTATAATACCCATTGATAGTGCGACCTCACCATTTTTTTAATTTATGTTATCCCACGATTTTGAAACCCTCAAATATTTTCAACCTACTCTCATATACAGTAATTCGTCCTCACTAATGCTTGTGATAAAATGGTACCATCTTTTCCTACTTGTCTGGGTCTCATTAATCTCTCAAGACAGATTCAGCACCATTGCCTTAAACACCATTGGAATAAACACAGAAGCATGCGGGAGGAAGTGGGCTAAGAAAGGGGAGGAGCCCCCTGTTTCTACACATAAAAGGAGGTGGTGCCCTCAGAGGTAAAAGTTGTTTCTATCCACAACTTTCCAACGTCCCATCGTGCATTGTGCAGAAGGTGTGTGGCAGCTTTCGGAGCCGCAGCCGAGTGTGATCTACAAGCTCACAACGGTTGCATCTGCGACGCGACGTGAGCTTGTATATCTGCTGTTCTCCGGAAGTGTCCCACAGATAATGCTGCAATAAATTCTCGGTGGATAGTAACGCGAGAACAATGGCTTCTATTAGAGCATGCACATTTTCCAGAAATAGAAAGCCTGCAGATTCTATTAGCTTGGATTCCCCATCGATGATGTCACTGGCGGGATTCTGTCCACAGCCCTCCTCTGAGACACAGACACTTTGTTTTTATGGAAAATGGGTGCATATGTTTGCAGAAACCCAGAAACCACTCCATTCCCATGGAAAAGCAGAATCCATCTTCATAGGTAGATTTAAACGTTGAAGTCAGAGAAGGTAATAAAAATAGCAAAAAAATAGCTGATCTACAAGCTCAATGTTCTGCAAATCCACCGGCAATCTACTGTCTTGCCAATGGCAGAACGTGTGAAGTTTTGAAATGGCACATCTAGGTTGTTTTATATTTGACTGCTCTGTATTCACGATATTCCTGGCCCCGCCCTCGGCTTCCTGTTCATATCCTGAAAGAAAATAAAAAACATCATTTGGTTTCCTGTGTCCTTGCATTAAAGTGTCAGTAGAGGCGCTCTGGGCTCTTGGCTCTGAATGAACCGGTGTTGCCATGTCTGCTTATAATAAGCAATTGGTGTCGTTGTTTATTGGGCTTACTTTCTAATATTTTTTAAACCAGTGGTTCCCAAATCTTTTCATATCAAGGACCCCAGATTAACAGATTTGTCCACAGTCGCAGACCCCCATCTGAAAATATGTGGTGCCAGGGACCGCCACACAGATTTGTGTTGTTAAAATGTTTCAAAAATATTCAAATTATTTTCGTTTTTTCTTTCCTCTATATTTTTTAAATAGCAAATATACAAGCTCACAATGTGTCACAATGTGACACATTGTGAGCTTGCTGATCTGCTATTTTCAAATGTAAATGTAAAGTAGTAAAACTGAACCTAGTTAATTCTATTGGGCTTATTATTCATAGACCTGGCCGCTTGTCTCTGGCAATATCTGGCAACAGACAATTCCCTGTCACTTCCTTGGGATCTCTTGTTCTTCGACTTGGGAGGAAGTGAAAAGATGTTTAAAAATGCTCCAGCGCCCTCTGTAAAAGGAAAATGGCAGCCTCCATAGAATGGCCAGGAATATCGTGAATACTGTTGCGTACAGCACTTTGGTACAACGAAAGCCATTTTCAAATGTGCTCTATAAATAAACTTGATTTGATTTGAATTTCCCTGTTTTCTTTGTTTTCTTTTTGAATATAGGTTCCTCTATGATACTGTAGCAGCAAATCTAAAGTATCCTACTTGCTGGCCTGTGTGACAGCGCAGTGTGCCTTGCATTCTGAATGGCTTCGGGCTGACCTCTGCTTACAGCCAGGATTTATGGACCGCAAGGATGAGTCGTGACGTTCGGAAACACACAACTCATGGGCTAACTCCAGGGACCGGCCGCCGCTCCACAGGACCAGCGCTAGGTCTACACAAGAGTTATGGTTCCTGTGCAGGTCGTAGGTTGCAGGAGTCTTGTATTCATGTACAGTACTTAAGTCCATTTATGATCAAACGCCTGACTGACATAAATCCTGTCAAATCATTCGGTCTTTATTTTTTTCCCAGGGTTAGGCTTTCCCATAATGTCAAAGTAGTGACATTTTTTTATTTTTATTTTATTTCCTGCAAACTGCACTCAAGTGCACAGGCATTGGTGAAAAAGAACCCCTGACACATGGGCTTGATATTGATTAGCTGAGCTCAAGAGCATTGATTACTGTCATACAAATAGTCTAGATATACAGTATACATCAACGGTCACTTTAATGTATGACATCTTTAATGACAGCTCTTACTATACGTGACTTCCTTTAAGTGAATGAACCGATGTGTGTGTGTGTGTGTGTGTGTGTGTGTGTGTGTGTGTGTGTGTGTGTGTGTGTGTGTGTGTGTGTGTGTGTGTGTGTGTGTGTGTGTGGGGTATTTAATTGAGCCACAAATTGATGCAAAACCACTGTACTGAGGCTGTTTGTTTGCTTGTTGGTCTCCTTGTCTGTCTGTCTGTCTGTCTGTCTGTCTGTCTGTCTGTCTGTCTGTCTGTCTGTCTGTCTGTCTGTCTGTCTGTCTGTCTGTCTGTCTGTCTGTCTGTCTGTTTGTGTACAAGTATTCTTTCTGCTGTTCCACCTTCAGAGTTAAATTAAAGGTAAGGTAAGTGATTTCATTGAATTCAAATAATAACAAAATGGGTATATGTTCTGATAGTACTAGTTACTAGAGTGTTCGGTCCATATTTGGATTTCAGCTTTATCCCCTGCGAGGAGAAAAAAGCAGTTTCAGTTTTGGTGGAGAGTGGGGGCGCACCAAGGCCCGCCCTCACTTGATCATGATTGGGGAAGGCCCCTGCCTGTCACCTACATGAAAACTGAAACTTAAATGAAATCACTTACCCTACCTTAAACACTGAAGATTCAACTGTACTTTTATTCTGTGTTCAAACCCGTGCAATTCCCCCCGTCTCCAATCGTTCTCTCTCTTTGCTGCCAACGAAAAGCAGAAAAGCCTTAAAAACGAATTCCTCAAAGACCTAATGGGGCCTAACTGTGCTTCAGGCTATATGGTGTTTGCCCACAAATGGTCAGAAAAGGCGGTCAGTGGTTTCTGCGGGACGGCTGAACTGGCCGTTTTAACAAGCTGCCCACAGGAACAGATAGATTGACCAATGGACAGAGGGAATGATTGATGACATCATTAAGTGGGCACAAAGTGCTCCGATGGCCCTCATTCTCTGGGTGCAGCTCTAATGGGCACACACACACGCGCACGGGCACGCACGCACGCACCCACCCACTCACGCACACACGCACGCACGCACGCACGCACGCACGCACGCACGTACACACACACTTGAAGTGCATACTGTGGAGAATCTGGCTTTTCATAGGTGTGCCTCTGACCCACATCCTGCCCCCCCCCCCCCCCCCCCCCCCCTTGGTGAAAATGACCGTGCGGTCTGCCAGTAAAGACTTCAGAATATCAACGACCTCCTCACCACAACTTCCTCTTCCCAATGACTTGCTATTTTCAACGTGTGTTATGGGTTAAGATCGGTACACACATGCTTCTCTTGTTAACCGCTAGGTGGAGACTTGTATTGTGAAGATTTGAACCGGATGTCCGGAAGTGAGTGCAATAAATTAATCTTGTGAACCGACAAAGTTGTCTTCATTATGACCCGTTGCCACGGTGTCTGATGCAACGTTTTGACTGTAGTGGAAGCAACGCCGGACTTAATCAATATGTATAAATACTATTGTATAATTCCGTTCGTGGGGGGGCTTGGTTCTGTAGAGGAGGCCAGTCACGGTGTGTGTATGAGGTGTCACATTGTTCTTCCGATTTATGATCGGGCGGGGAGCATAGCCTGGCACGGACCTTCTCCCATATTCTATAGTTGCCTGGCGGTGCCAGCCTCTATCACACACTTCGTTTTGGGAAGAGAGTCTGGGATTGCAGGGAGAGATTCCATTTCTGGGGGGGCGGGCTAAAGCCTGGTGAAGTCAGCCAGAGCTCTTAATTGCTCCCTTTGAACTTCAAAAGGGTTGTGAACTGTGGTAATTGATTGAGCCATACAAGTGTCAATAGCTTGTTAGTCAATGAAAGCATTAAAGACTACGGCCTGTTTGATGTCTGTAATTATAGTGGAGGGGGGATGTGTTTGTATACACACAGACTTGCCTGATTGGCTGAATGGTTCGGAACCAGGCCACCACCCACCATCTGCCCCAAGCCTATAGCCCTGATTGTCTCTAGCCCTTTCATCGGGCTAGTGGAAAAAGGTTATTTAATGTGAAGGGCCAGACTTCACTACAACACCACTACCGCCAGGGGTGGTGTTGAGCACAGTCTGGTTTATTAAACAGGCAAATTCTATAGGGCTCTCTCCGTAGTTTTTCTTTATTAGTTTGGTTGCCCAACAGGGCAAGACATTATAGTCCTGAGGAAACTTTATTTATTACTGGGGTAACTCTTTTCCGCTGCCATTGGAAACTGACAGACAGACAGACTTAAGTCCTGGGATAGACTTTATTTATTACTAGGGTAACTTTTCCGCTGCCATTGGAAATTGACAGACAGACAGACAGACTTCTGTCCGGGATAGGGAATCAACAGGGAATCAATGGAAGTGGGAATCAATAAGGAATCAATGGGTGTGGCAATCAATAGGAAATCAATTGGTCGAGCTTCACATGACAGTTAGCTTACTATAGTCACGTCAGCAACCGCACTTGTAATTTCTAATTGCATCTTTTCTATTTATGATCATCCACCCACCAGTTCATAAAGTATGTCAGGATGGGTGGTGACCCAGTTGAAGTTAGCCACACCCACAGTGTTGGGTGTATGATTTTATGATGTCATTAAATTAGGTGTTTTTCGAACCACAAATACACGGGGAAGGCAAATTTGCACATTATAACACCACCCAGTGGTCTATTAGAGACACATACAAAACACACACAAAACAGAACAAGTACAAGACTATGGCACCACCTCTATAAATGTGCTCCAGAAATAAAGTTTGATTTGATTTGATTTGATTTGATTATGACGATGGCGTCATCACATGATGACATCACCACTTCGTCATCACATCATCCTCTATAAATAAATTGTGCTGATGATCAGTGGTGCTGTTGAGTGAAATGTTACGTTGGACCGTATTTCAGGAAGCAGTGAATAGGCATGTCCATATTTCTGTGGTGGTCAGACTCCAGGTCTACTCCTTTTCGTACAAATACTGTGACCTGAACGACAGTGATCAGATCCATGTTCACATCTTCAACACAGTGCCTTTACGCTGGGTGAAGTTGCCTCCAGAGGAGACGAGAGGAGAACGACCCGTTGTGGTTCCATCCACACGTGATGGCTACACTGCTGTGCTGATAGAAGGTTCTGCCTACATCTGGGGGGGACAAAAGCACCACAGAGAGTACTACAGCGTGCTTTATGCATTTGATGTGGACACACACAGATGGGTTAAACCTGAGGTTTCTGGGACCGTTCCAGAGGCGAGGTGCTACCACTCAGCCTGTGTCTTGGGCAAGGTCATGTACATCCATGGAGGAAGGACACAGATGACTGAACACATTAATGACATGTACAAGTTGGACACCACCACAATGGTCTGGTCTTTCATTGACACCAGAGGCACTGCACCACCTGCTTCATGGTGTCACTCTGCTACCATCATCGGGACAAAGATGTTTGTATTTGGGGGCGACGGGAACCAGGGTGTCTACTACAACAGCATCAGAGTGTTTGACACAGAGACTAACTGCTGGATGAACACACCTTCTGCACAGCTTCTTCCAAAAGGACGCAGGTGTCATTCAGCCTTTACCTACAATGGAGAGCTGTATATATTTGGTGGCCAAAAAAGGAACCAGCTCTCAACTGATGCGGACATAATTATGTGGAAATTCAATCCAGAGACCTTCTCCTGGAAGGAGGTTGGGCCTAAGGGGAAAGGACCTTGTCAGATGTTAATCAGGTGGTGGGAAAGCTGTTGCATGGTGGAGGATCGCATCATATTTGTACAACAAGGGTACAGCGATGAGCAGCATTTGTACATCTTAGACTTGAGTCCTAGTCTGAAGACGTTATGCAAGTTGGCAGTTACTCAGTACGGTCTGGAGCAGTCTGAGCTCCCACTTGACATCAGGTGGGAACTGGCAGCCATGAGCTCTAACTAGGGTTGCCGTTGTGTGTTGCTGGTGTTACATGGTGTGTCGTTACACACAGGTTGTTACACATTTACCGCCATTGACGTAGATCTAGGTCACCTCCTGTTAGAGCGGTCGACTGCCGCTGACAGAGAGCTACTTCACGTCCGCGTTTTCAGTGATTCCGATAGAGGGCGCTCTCTCGCGAACCGCGAGCGGGCCCAGGACTCCAGAAGAAGAATACAACCGGAAAAGACGTTGTCACAATTTTTCTTTCTCCATCCGGTACAAAGTTATCGGACAATAAAGAAAGGTGCAACAGTAAGTAGCCTTCTCTATTTCCCCTGCAGGTCTACCTGACCCTGTGTATCCGATTGAAGGAGAAAAAAAACGTAGATATCGGAGAACTGTGGGAGAATGTGGCGTTACTGCGGAGAGAAATGGAATGAAGAAGCCAGAGAGAGATGGAAGGAATTTGAAAAGCTGTGTAAATAAGAATCAGAGAATTCCCTTTGGAATAAGCTGCTAAAGCAGGCCAAGACTGCTGCGACTGGGCCTGCGACTATGACTAGGTCTGCGACTAAGGCTGAAGCAGAAAGAAGCGACATCCACACAACTTACCATCAGTAAATATTCCACGTAGTGGTTAACAGTAGCTCTCTGTGTCCTGCCTCCTCCTTATGGTCAGCGTGACTATTAGCATGCTCACCCCTGTCAGTCACTAGTACATGAACTTCATTTTTTCAGGAGCAATGTTGCGCAAATTTCTCTGTATTTGACTCAAAGCCTGACTTGTCCATGTTCAATTTCAATAGGCTAAACAGAACATTTTCTCATGTCTCATGCATGGCGTTGATGGATGTTTTCCGGACAGCATTTTTTATTTTATTTTTTTATTAAGGAGGTTTTTTATTAAGAAATCGGGCATTGTCCGTCTCTTGATTAAATTACTGTCTGGGGATATACAGTATACATATTGTTTCCTATATCCGTGTGAGGGGCATAGTAGATGATCGGTGATTGAGATTGGGATCCTTAGATTTGGGGTTATCAGAGATTACCAGAGCCATTTTCCATATTCTATGCTATTAGCTTGAATTTCAAACAAAACTCCCTTTCTACAAGAAAAGTCGTAAGACTTCAATGGACCTCAGAGTCAGTGGGTTCAACTTTTTCTCCTTTTATGTAATGTTGTATGCAGGGCTGAGTCTATTAATAGATGAGGTGCATGTAATGTGTGCCTATGTAGTTTCACAGTTGAACTTGACCTGGGGTATTTCTGGTTTTCTGAGTATAGACATGTTTTGCTTTGGGAAGGGACGTCTTTGACGAATACAGTGCCATAGCTTATTCACAAGTCACGACAATACAGACAACTGCGGGCACGCACGCACGCACACACGCACAGTTTGTACTTATCTAACAACTTTTTCCCTTAATTTCGCTCATTCCTTACTTCAGCTTTGTGCCGGTCTGTGTCTTTCTAAGCCTTCTCAACAGACTCCCTCGACAAAAGGGAGACACAACTTGATTGTTGTCTCCCTTTCTTTGCCTGATTCTTTCAATCACACCCCCACCATCGCCACACTTTGTTTTAATAATTCCATAGTTTGTTCTTCCCTCTGTTCTCTCACAGAATCTTTGCTGTAGCTGTCATCCGACCTATCAAAACGCCTATCTGTCGGGTGGAAACGTTATGAAATGTTACAAAACTGTTTCAGGATTCAAATACAAAAATGTGACGCTGTAGTATGATCATGCAGGGCATGAAAGTACGAAAAAAAAAAACACAAAAGGTTAATATGGAGATAAGAGGTTTCTGTGTGACAGCAACGATAAACTAGTATGAGACAACAATGGATTTGTGGAAAACAAAAAGAATCATACTGAGCCTCATTATGAGACTGACACAGCGCTGAGCCTACGCACTTGGTTGGCTGCCAGACAGCAATTTACCCTGGCCAGTCCATTTTCACAGGAATTGAAATGGAGTTTTAAAACTTTATACAGTTTTCAAGTTTTGTTAGAGCTCAGTCTTGCATAAGGCGCAAAGCAGCAAAAAAAATGCAACGCAAATGTCATTGCTTTTATGTAAGGGTTTAAGTACCAAATGCACTTGCGCCCACCTGTGTGCTGATGGTCTTAAAATGAGTTGTGGTCGGGCGCATTGTTGATGTATCGCTATCTTAAATGGAATGAGAAAAGTCAGATTGCACTTTAAAGTCTACGGCAGTCCCCCATGCAGTATTTACCCATTTTTAAAGACCACATTAGATTGTATGTAGGCGGGTTTGCAACGGGTGCACAATGCTTGCAATCCAAATCCATTCCAATTCAACACAACACTCATGCAGTATGGTAGATGACATTGCTGAGAGATGCATAAAGGTTAAAAAATAATTAATGATCCGGGCCACATTATTATCCATATATTGCATCGGCACCAGCCAATTTGCCGTGCTGGCAGGCACCGAGAATGCTAATTGTTTTTTGTGCACAGAAGTGGCAGATAAACAATTTTGCAAGCGCTTAACTTTTAATTATTCCTATTAATATGGCTAATACTCTCTACGTCGTCCTCAGGCGAGCCCGCCATCAGCGCCTCCAGTCATCCCAGTTCTCCATAGGCCATACATCTGCCCAGCTCGTTTGTGCTTTCCGCACCAGCGTACAATATAAGAAATCAGTTTAAAAGTGGTAGACAAGCAGATAGATAAAAGTTTTTTAGCAGTTTATTTCTCTGACATCTCATCCAACTTGCAGTCAAGCCAATTAAATAACAATCTGCCAGGTGTAGGCGTACCTACATCTTATAATAAGGGATATTTCACTTTAAAAAAATCTTTTGGTCATTTTATCGTCTAATCAGGCTTTTGGGAACACCCTGAACATATTTTAATTTGCTTGATTCAATATTTAGATTGATTTAAATGTTACCAGGCCCTCCCCATCCAGGGCCCCTCCCCATACACACCCATTCTATCTTCAAACTCCATTTTAACCATGATAGATTCATTAAAAACATTATTTTTTGTAGTGACTCATACTACCCTCCTAATATGTGAGCTGGCTGTGTTTTTTCGATAACCTTTTTCATTTATTTGTAATAATTCTATGGGGAAATGGAAAAAATGTAATACAATAAAAAATATTAAAAGCCGATATACTGTACAAGCTCGCAGCACGAAGCGACGCGTTGTGTGCTTGTAGATCAACTATTTTCACTAGGTTGGGTCCTGGCCGGGCAAACATCTAAACTCTCTTTTGGGTCTCGACCTGAAACGTTTGGGAACCACTGCTCTAAACTATAGACTGACACACCATCCATTCATCCATCTGTCCAACAATGTACTCAAGTAAATGTACTTTGTTACTGTCTACCACATCAGCTAACACAAGGCGTCTGCCCTTCTACCTGACACCCTGGCCACCCAAGCGTCCAAGACTCTTCTCCCTCCTGCCCCCCCTCCCTCGCTGACTCACTCCCCATTTTCACCGCAGTCTGACACAGCAACAACTCACCTCTTCAGACTCCACCAGTGGCGTCATCAGTTCAGCAAAAGCTAAGTTATGGCAATATAACTGGTGTCTTGCACGCACGCCTTCAAGTTATGGCAATATGACTGGTGTCTTGCACTCACGCCTTCAAGTTATGGCAACATGATGACTGGTGTCTTGCAAGCGTGCGAACACCAATCATGTTGACATACCTTAGCAACAGGCATGATGAAATAAAGTTTTGGGGGACCCGCTGGTTGCAACCACCTCAAGGACCCCCAGAGAGATCCCCGGACCCCACTTTGCACAAAAAAAAAAGACGAATGCTCCACCCCTACACCCATTACTGTACTCTTAAATCAGCTTTCACAGAACATCTGTTCCTCACTTATAACACTGTAGTACTTCATTCTGTCTACTTGACCATTTTGATTAGAGCACATGCCTATTGCTACCATCTTGCAATTTGTATGTCTGTCTGTATAAGAGTGCCTGCTAAATGCCTAAATTGTACATTTCAAATTGTATTCTAGTACACACACACACACACACACACACACACACACACACACACACACACACACACACACACACACACACACACACACACACACACACACACACACACACACACACACACACACACACACACACACACACACACACACACACGCACAGCCAATCAAACAGAGAGAGTTGGCTCAGTGGCCTTGCCATCTGTCCATTTATCAAGGTGCCGCATCGGCACGCACACACACACACGCACGCGTGCATGCACGCACACACGCACTACAATGTGCCGGACTGCCGGGTGTTCGCACGGACAGTTCTAAACTGAGCATAAGGACGTTGTGATTTAATGGCTATTTTTCTGGTTTATCTGTTCATTGAAGTGGTTTCTCTACCTGGCGCTCTTCTCCTCTCGAGCATCTCTCTCTCCGTTGACTGGCAGTTCTAAAGGTCCCGTCGTTTTCAATGGTTCTGATTGCGTTTCCCCTGCTGTTGCGTGGGGGTACATTTGATCCTTGTTTTGAACGAGGTGACCCCCCCCCCCCTTCGATGAGCCAATTGGCCAACGCTTACAGGCCTCTCTGTCTGCCTAAAAAGGTATTCATGAGTGAGTGTCCAGTTTGGATACAGGCTGCTAGATGGAGTGGGAAAGGCCACACTGCTGTAGTCAGCTGCACTGCAGTGGTGTAAAGTAGTGGTTCTCAACCTGTGGGTCGGGACCCCCCGGGGGGTCCCCACATTATTTTGGGGGGTCCCCAGATGATTGGCTTAATGTGAAACATTGTTTTCTCTCTCAACGGTAAACAAACCAACATGAAGTTTAAGTGTATAGAGGGTATATGCATATTTCTAAAGTGACAATATAAGGACTTTTTGAGCGGTGGTCACACCGTCTCCTATACGTGGCCGTGTGTGTGGGTATGTATGCGTCCGGCCGTCCGGCCGTGTATGTAGCCTGGCAGTACCTTTTCTGACCACACATGTTAAGGGAGGGGCGCTGTTGTTCATACACACACACACACACACACACACACACACACACACACACACACACACACACACACACACACACACACACACACACACACACACACACACACGGGGGGGGGGGGGGGGGGTTGGTGGGTAAACCACCGCTCAGTTCACACGGGTGTGATTTTTATAATACCTACAAATTGTGAAAATAGACGATCTACATGCTCACAACGCCTCGCCATGCAAGGCGTTGTGAGCATGTAGATCTGCTATTCTCATAATAGAACCGTGTTATACAAAATGTAATGCTTCAACTCTTAGTGCTCGTCAGGGTGGGGGGTCCCCAGTTAAAATATGATTATTTTGGGGGTCGTGGCATGAAAAGGTTGAGAACCACTGGTATAAAGTAACAACTGTAAGTACATTTACTTAAGTACTGTATTTTCAGTACTGTTTTGAGCTATTTTTACTTTACTTGAGTATTTCTAATTTCCAATACTTCTACTCCACCACATCTTAGAGGCAAATATTGCACTTTTACTCCACTACAACAAAACACTTCAGCTCTTCGCCATTTGAAAATAGCCAATCTACAAGCTCACAATGCGTCACGATGTGACGCTTTGTGAGCTTGTAGATCTGCTATTTTTAAAATATTTTCAGACATTTGAATGGAACATTCTGCATAATGAGTACTTTTACTGTTAGTGCTTTAAGTATGGAGTACTACTATTTGGAGTATGGAGTATTTCTACATTGCAGCATTAATGCTTTTTACTTATTAAAAAAATTGAGTAGGCCTACTTTTTCCACCACTGGTGCACTGTCCCCAAGCCTCTTTGCGGCACTCATTCAGATCAACCACAACAAGAGACAAGAGGATGTAATAAAAATGGTTACATAATTTAGCCAACAGCAAAGAAAGAAAACGGTCATACTTTGAAAATCTGTGACTAAACAAATAACAGAGCTAAATAATCACCAAGTCCATCTTGAATATACAGATTTCCACATTGCTGACCTAGAAAGTCTTGATGCAATATGAACAATGTCTTCCTTGAAATCACTGCAGTGAGACGTCCAACATTGTAAGCTGTACCAGAACCTCCAGTTACTTAGCAACTACTGTACCACCGACCTAAAATGGCCAGCAAAGGGGCGTGGAAAAAGGAGGGTGAGGGGGTTATGAGGGTGCTGCAGCACCCCCTTCTGGTGGGGTAAAAAATATATATACCACTTTTTGTAAGCATATTAGACCTGAGGCCATAAATAAATTGTGTTGTTACAAAATATAGAGGGTATGCGCATGCATAAAGTGAATGGCAAATCGAGTGGCAAAGTGAGTTTAACGTAATGTAACATCTGTTTAATGCAATCAGATAGGACTTTTCTGTTTGGATGTATGGGCTGTCAAGGCCAAAAAGTAGTTTTTTGCCACTCACTAGGCGTTCTCGCATAACTTCCGGGTATGATGATGTCACGTGCATACCATCAATATATAGCAACAACTAATGTGACACAGACGCTGTGTTGGATTTAGGTTACAACAGCTCTAGTAACTATGTGTGCACTGTCTTCAGCCTGTTGTTATGCTGTGTGTGTGTGTGTGTGTGTGTGTGTGTGTGTGTGTGTGTGTGTGTGTGTGTGTGTGTGTGTGTGTGTGTGTGAGTGAGAGCGCGCATGCATGGCTGGCAAGGAACACTGCAGTGGCTGAATGACCATGTGGCCCTCATTCTGTTTCGCTATATGTCTTCGCCAAAAAAAGTTACACGTCGAAAAGTTCTTAATACCCGGGAACACAGAAATGTCAGCATTTGGAATTCAAGACTACTTTAGAAAAGGACACATCTGCTACCCACCTAGAAGACAAAGTAGTGGATATGTGCCTCACCGCCTCATCCTCCTTGCTCAGTGCCCTTCAGAGGTCCCTACTGACTGGTACAGTAGCTGACTGGGAACGTAGCCTGCAGTCTACTGTATGCATGACAGGGACATGCTGGGCCCCTGATTCAGCCCGGGAAAAAGAGTCAGAGAGGCCCTCATTGAGAGATCTCTCTCTATAGCGCTGCTGCTGCTACTCAAAGATTTGCCGTTTCAGATCATGACAAGTGACTAGCCAGTGGGCCAATTACTGTACATGAGTTATATTTCGTCGTTGTCGGGTGGAAACCTTGTATGTCCAAAACCGTATGTTTTGTATTTATCATTTTAAAAATGATTTAAACTAGTGAAAACGTCCGATCTACAATCACACAACGCCTCGCGGTGCGAGGCGTTGTGTGCTTGTAGATCTGCTGTTTTCACTACTTTTGTGCGATGGCCTTGTATGATGAAGCAGGGCTTTGCTTTGCGAAAAAAAATTACAAATCTGATACTTGGAGATACAAGATTTCTTGCCCGACCGTGACAATTTACTTTGTTGGCCGCCCAGCCCCCAAAATGGAACGAATGCCGACATTTTATTTTTAATTTTTTCCTAATGGCCGGCCGGGAATGAACCGGCCGTTCGGGAGTTGTCCCGCTTTTCCCAATGGCCAGCACGTCCCTGTGCATGATGGAGAGAGGTTGTTCTTCAATTTGGACCACACACAGGGCTTCAGGAAACAACATCGCTGACTTTAGTGTCATTGGCCATCTCCTATGGGGGAGGGGGTGTGTGTTAGCCAATCCCACAGGGGCTGAAAGCCAGGTCCAGAGATCTGATTGGCTTAATCGTATGCCGGATGCTTTTAATTGCTAATCAACATTTGGCAGCGACGATAACGACCGTTGACAATCTTAAGGAGCTAATCAAAGAGGTTATCATTGCTGCAAAATCTGCGATAATGACTTGGATAACGAGGATAATCAGTGGGGACAGAGCGCAGATGTCTTTTCGCCCAAGCAGGGGAAGTGAACTGGTCATGTCCTGACCTTATTGGTAAGGTCAGGTCCTGTCTTGGCCCATCGTCGCGACCCGATGGCGGTTTTAACCCTTTGATCATCTCATCTTACTTAGAACTTTCCCAGTGGTGGAAAAAGTACTCAGATGTTTTACTTAAGTAAAAGTATCAATATACTATATACTCCGTTAGGGTGCCCTCACACCAAAATACCTAGAGTGGAATCCGCCAATGCATTTCATTTGAGAATGGAGCGTTTTTTTGCCAGTAGAGGATTTCTGCAAAATACGCTCCATTCTCATTGAAATGCATTGGCGGATTCCACTCTATGTATTTTGGTGTGTGGGCACCCTTACAAGTAAAAGTCTGGGATCCAAAATGTACTTGAGTAAAAGTATGAATGTATATAAAATATACTTACTTACCAAAAGTAAAAGTACAAAATGTTTGAAAATAGCAGATCTACAAGCTCACAACGAGTCCTGATGCGACGCGTTGTGAGCTTGTAGATCGGCTATTTTCAAATAGCCTAGGTAAAAAAATAGGGCTAAAGTGGATAAATGTATGTTTTATAATATAATCATGTACATCTGCAAAGTAACTAGTAACTAAAGTTTTCAAATAATTGTAGTGGAATAAAAGTACAACATTTGCCACATAGATGTAGTAAAAGTAAAAAGTAAAAGTACCTAAGTACTGAAAGTACTGAAAACTGGAAATACTCAAGTAAAGTACAAATACCTCAAAACTGTACTTAAGTACACTACTTAAGTAAATGTACTTTACACCACTGAACTTGACCGTGGTCAGCTCCGTACGTGGTCCGCTCTTTGTTCAAAGACCAAATCTCTTCACCCGAAAACAGCCATACAAGGCTTAGGGAGCCCGCCTGGAGAACCAGAGCCCCTGGTTGTCCCTGGTACGATTCCGGGCCAGGCCAGCAATGTCGATGAGTGTCCCTGAGCAAGACTCTTAACCCCTAATTGCTCACACGCTCCTTGTGGGCAGTGAATCAGCTGGGTTGGGATGAAAATAATTAATCTCCCCCTTGGGAGAAAGTAAACCTGTAGACTTGCTATTTCCGGCGAATTCCCCTCCCCCAGAATAAGGACGCCAAGGGTTCAAGTGTTAACCTATAAATGAAAGTCGGCCCTCAGGCGCGTCTAGTTCTTCTCATCACCTAATCACTTCATCACCTCATGAGGCTCATCCCCTCGCGCCCTCCGGCGTGTCTGGGTCAGCTCATCAAGCACACTCACACACAGAGGTGTACAGTACGTTATACAGTATGGGCAGAAAAGCTCTGCCCCAAGTGACTGGTTTATATAACAACATACTGTACTTACAGCGGGTGTCCTAATTATTTAGACTAGAGCAAAAATGTTGCAATACATTTTATTTTCCTATCAGGATGCAACAAAGGAATCGATGATGTCGGTATGAAGTTATGCAATGATATCTAACTATTAATTTACTGAATGTCTGTCCGCCGTCTGACCGTCTGTCTGCATGCTGACATCACTGATACTAAATTGTGTCGCCACCATGGTAACAACGCCCAACTGACATCAAACAAAGCCCAACTGACATCACTGACTGACATCACTGACTGACACCACTACAGTGCCCAACTTTGGAGATGACATCACAGACTGGCCAGGACACGGAACACCATATATGGGCATAAAAGAGTGCCAGCCAGCCAGACGGATACAACGGGTATTGCACAACTGGACATCTATGGGTCTGGGTTCTCCAACATTACTTCTGAGACTCCAACATTCAATCCCTCAACGCACATCCCCGGGCACAGGACTAGTATTAAGTAAACTAAGTAAGCCTTGTCGAGCCATGAGGCCCATAGAGCAGAAGCCTATCTCCTGTTTCTGTAGTGTGAGGCAGCTTGATGTACAAGTACACCCCCTGGACAGGATGCTAGTATGTCGCAGGGACTTACCTCCAAACCAACCCTTGATGCTGAGTGCCAAGCAGGGAGGCATTGGGTCTTTGGTTTGACCCGGGCCGGGGATCGAACCCTACCTCCCAGTCTCAGGGCGGACACTCTAACCACAGGGCCACTGAGCTGACCTTGCGCAAATATGGCCAAGGTTTAAGCCTGATCAGAGCCCCATTGACTTCCATTATAAAATGAAATTTGAATAACAACAAAATGATAAAATATGCCATGTAATAATTAGTGGAGGTACTTGTGTGCTACTGGCAGTGTACACAAGCGATGTGGCGTTGGTCAGTCCAGCGGTTTTCCATATTACCTCCAGATACACAGACCAACAAGACACTGTAAGAAAGTACTCTTTTGTTCCCATGGAAACTAACTTCAACTATGTGGAAAACATGGCGGGTGGCGGAAGCGCAGAGAGACACCCCCCCAGAAGTCAACGGATCCATATCGTCACTGTCGGGCAGAAACCTCGTATCTCCAAGTTTCAAATTTGTACTTTTTATCACCAAGCAAAGCCCTGCTTCATCATACAAGGCCGTCGCACAAATGTAGTCGCGAGGCGTTGTGTGCTTGTAGATCTGCTATTTTCACTAGTTTAGTTCATTTTTAAAATGATGAATACAAAACGAACGGTCTTGGACATACAAGGTTTCCACCCAGGGACGTGCTGGCCATTGGGAAAAGCGGGACAACTCCCGAACGGCCGGTTCATTCCTGGCCGGTCCAGGCCGGCCATTAGGAAAAAATTTAAAATAAACCCTTCGTTCCATTTTGGAGGCTGGGCGGCCAAAAAAAAGTAAATCGTCAGTCGGGCAGAAACCTTGTATCTCCAAGTTTCAAATTTGTAAATGTTTTCGTAGAGCAAAGCCCTGCTTCATCATACAAGGCCGTCGCACAAATGTAGTGAAAACAGCAGATCTACAAGCACACAACGCCTCGCGGTGCGAGGCTTTGTGTGCTTGTAGATCGGCTGTTTATTGTCATACCTCCAGACAAGGTCCCCCTATGGGATAACAGCGCCATCTGGCGCTGCAACAGAGTAAAACTCATAAGCTCCCGTACGAGAAATATCATTTGTCGGGAGGGCTGTCAATCACAAACGAGGGCACCGCCCCCGAGTGTATATAAGCCCTGTGGGCTATCATAACTTCCTCTTCCGCACCTCTGCTTACCTGCAACTAGAGTGTCGCGAACTCAGCCATATAAGTTATATTTCTGTAAAGTTTAGCCTAAGCGACGGCTAGGAAGTCGGCCACTGGCCTTTATAGATTATCTCCCGTACGTTTTCTACTTCTATTCTTCCTACAGTTCGGTCTTTTTCTTCACTTTCGCTTTGAGTCTTTACTTCTTCTCTGTACGTTCTGCCACGTGTCTCCCTGCCCTAGCTTAGCTTCGCTTAGCTTCGGTTAGCTCACGATGGCAGCTCGTCGGCCCACAGTTAGCAACCTGCTAGCTAGGGTACCGAAGAAGTGCGGCCTTCCCAGCTGCAAAGGCCTCATCGCCAATGAAGATACTCATCCGTTCTGCATTGTCTGCATGGGGGTAGGACACGCCTTGGCCTCTCTGTCCCCTCCGGCCCCGGCCACGGGGGTGAACTGTACTGACTGCCTCCAGTATGATGTTCCAGCCCTCGAGGCCCGCTGTGAGATCGCTGGCGCTGGTTACGGCCTTCACACCACGGTCTCCGCCGGATCCCTCCCAGACACCTCTCCTCGTGTGCCGGACAGCGCTGCACGCCACAGCGCTGCTTCTCGCCACGTGGTTAGGCCTCCAGCGGCCTCGCCCTCAGCTAGCTTCGGTAGCCCCGTTGCTAGCGGGTCTGCGGCCCCTGTTACCACTGCTGTTTCTCCGACGGGCTCGACTGGTGCCGTGCCCAAGAAGAGAACATGCAAGACCGCCCACGTTGCTCCACCGCCAGCTGCAACCTGGACCGTCCCCCCCAAAGAATTCCACCCTCTAGTCGTCGGTGACATTCCTCTCTCCTTCTCCGTCCCCCAGCTACGGGCTATGCGGCCACCTAGCCCCGTCTCCTGGCATGCTAGCGACGGAGACGAACCGGAGCTAGAGGACTACGACATGGATGAGGTGGACACGGAGGGTGAGTACTCGGAGGAGGACGAGTCCTCTTTCCCCTCCGGACAGGGCGGAGGCGCGGCCAGGGTGGTTCCTCATGCCGAGGCTTCCACCTCCGCCGCGTCCTCCCAAGCCCCTTCTGCCTCTCTCCCCCCTTCCATGCCGGCTGGGGCGAGAGGGGCAGCGGCACAAGACCCAGACTCCATCCCCATGGACGAGCTCTCGGTGCTGGAACGTGCTACCATCCGTTGTGGCCTGGAGCTGCCGCTCGGAGACGCGCCACTCGGACCACGGGCTAGAGTTCCCCTCCTTGGCCAGGATGTGGATTCCTCTCCCCCGCTTCGAATGGAAAAGCTCCCACTGGTCCCAGGCTTTGCAGAGGCCCTGCATTCAACCTGGACTACACACAAGGACCCCCCCAAGCTCCCCTTCCTGGTCGATTGCCGCGACGCAGAGAAGGCGGGAATCCCCTTGTGCCCTCCCATGGACAAGCTGATGGCCCAGTCCCTTGTCGGGAGCCTCAAGCCAGGTCATGAGCGGACCGGTCCTGGAGGCCGCCCTCCCCTCAATCTGGCCGTGGGGAAGAAGCCTCCTGGGTTTGCCATCCCCTTTGACGACAAGCAGTCTTCCAGGGTTAGGAACTCTTACAGAGCCTCCGCGCTGGCAGCCAGGACGATGAACGCCACCCAGCTGCTGCTTTTCTCCACCAGGCGCCTCCTTAGCGAGATGCGGGAGGTGCCTGACGTGATGGTGGAGGAAATGGACAAGTCGCTGCGCATGCTGATGGACCTGAATGTCCACGCAATCGAGTGGCTTGGACACGGCATGGATTACTGCATCCAGGCGGAACGTGCCAGGTGGCTGGATAAGGTAAAGTGTCCTGGCAGTTCCGGAGAGGAGACCGAGAAGGTCCTGCAAGACCTCCCCGGCCACCCTACCTCCCTCATGGGCGGTGGACTGGAGCTTCTCCGCCAGGAGGTGGCGGATAAGAAGATCACTCTGGAGCTCCTGGAGGCCACGACGGACCCCCAGGTACCCAGAAAGGAAAAGAGACAGGGACGGAGCAAGGCCCCTGGTCAGGCTGACAGGGGGCGCTCTTCCTCCAAGCAGGGGAAACAGAACAATCCCCCTAGGACCCCCTCTTCTTCCTCCGCGGGACCCCCTCGCACTGCAGCGGGGGCTCAGGCCCGCTCTCAATCCCGCCACCCTCCCAGGCATGGGATACCGGCCAGCTCCCACAAAGCCCGTGGGAAGCCGCCGCGGAAGTGACACTGGACTCTGGCGGGGTCCCCCTGAAAATTCAGGGGACCCCCCCTTGCAAGCGCAGACGTTTGGACAATATGAACAATTTTTCTTATGCAAAGAAATCAATGTTTATTCCTCCTCTGTGCTCTCCTCCAGTGCCTATATTAAAGAGTGTGTTGATAAAACAATGCCTGTTTATTTCAAACCCACCTGCTTTAGTACAGACGACCCCATTTTGCATGAATTTAGCCAGTGTAGAGAAGTCCAGGCTGGAATTTCTTTCCACTCAGAAAATATCGCTTCCTCCAGTCACGCAGACAGGTTACAAGCAGAATATTTCTCTTTGCAAAATGTTCCCAGACAAGCTAATTCCTATTCACAATGGTATGGTCTCACTAGTGTGCAATACCCCTCTGTCTCCACCGAGCGGCACTGTTATGCCGACTCTAGTTCAGGACAGGAGTTTGGTCTTAGCGTCAGGGAAGAAGCCAACACATATCACCCAGGGTCGGCCTCGTCTTCCCGCAAGGAAGCATATAAAGGCCTTAGCACAGGTTGTAAACGTAAATACAATTCCCCGAGCCGGGGATTATGTTACTTATGCGATGAACCCTGTCCCCCGGGCTCCACGCTATGTGCCGCCTGTATTTTTAACAAGCGAGGCTTCTTGGAGGCCACGTGTTCGTCTCCCACCGGATACGGAAATAAGCGTACCGGAAACGGAAACGCTCTTTCCGCCGGTGTCTCCGCGCCTTCCGGCCCGGCGTCTAGCGGATACGGATACGTGCCCGGATACGGAACCTCTCCCTCCCGGCCCAGTAGTCCCGCTCAGGCGGTACAACCCCAAGGCTTCTCCGTTGCTCAGCAACACGTTAGCACAGTGTGCAGAGCAATGGAAGCGTTGCAATCCGAATCACTGGGTGTTTCGGACGGTGACACGGGGCTACAGACTACAGTTCGCGAAAATACCCTCCCTATCCAGCAAGGTTATTTATACTCGAGCCCGCGGCTTGAAAGCGGATGCCTTGAGGGAGGAGATAGACTCACTATTGCGCAAGGGCGCTAGAGTGGAGTTATCACGCGACCAGAGCCGTTTAGGCTTCTGGAGCCGTTATTTTCTGGTTCAGAAAAAAGGAGGGGGGCTGCGTCCGATTATGGACTTACGTGCTCTGAACAAGCACTTGAAAAAGTTCAAATTCAGGATGCTGACGTCAGAGTCACTGATGAAATCAGTGAGACAGGGGGATTTCCACTGTTCAGTGGATCTGAAGGACGCTTATCAGCACATCCTCATTTATCCCCCACACAGGAAGTTCCTGCGGTTCGCCTTCGAGGGGCGCCTGTACGAGTACACGGTCCTCCCTTTCGGTCTTTCCCTGAGCCCTCGGGTTTTCGTGAAAGTGACCGAGGCAGCCATTGCTCCACTGAGGCATCAGGGAGTCAGGCTGGCGAACTACATAGACGATTGGATGATTTCCGCCGCCTCCTGCTCAGAAGCGGCGCGCCATACCAATCTGGTGTTGTCACACCTGAAGGCCTTGGGTTTCAACGTCAATTTTGGCAAAAGCATGTTGTCACCCTCCCAGCAGATTTCCTTTATAGGAATATCTCTGGACTCGGCCACCATGTCCGCTCGCCTCTCCCCGGAGAGGGTGGACAGGTTTCTGACTTGTCTCGGCTCCTTCCGACTGAACCAGGTGGTCAGGTACAAGGAGTGCATGAAGTTGACTGGGCTGATGGCGTCAGCGGTGCAACTTCTGCGTCTGGGCAGGTTTCATATGAGACCTTTCCAGCGGTGGTCACTGGCGCTCAGGATTCCTTCCCTGCAAGGGTACAGGAAGGTGACAGTCAGCCAGGCCTGCATGGACGCTCTGGTCCCATGGAGGGACCAGGCGTTGTTGACGAGTGGGGTCTCCATGGGCGAAGTGGTGTCACGCAAGGAGATCACCACAGACGCCAGCCGCTCGGGGTGGGGCGCCACCCACGAGGGGCGCTCAGCCAGGGGCCTGTGGACCCAGGCCATGTTGGAGTACCACATCAACTATCTGGAGTTAATGGCGATCTACTTGGCGCTCAAGCATTTCGAACCATTTCTCCGGGGTTGCCATGTCCTGGTCAGGACGGACAACACGGCGGCCCTGTATTATCTCAACAAACAGGGCGGCCTCTCCTCGCGTACGCTGGATCAGCTGGCGCGCGAGATGACCCTCTGGTGCTTGCCTCGGTTGAGGTCCATCAGAGCCTCCCATGTCCCGGGCCTTCAGAACGGCGGCGCCGATCTGTTGTCCAGGGGGGAGCCTCGTTACGAGGATTGGTCTCTCCAGCCTGCGGTGGTGAGGCAGATTTTCTCCAGGTTCGGTCGACCTCGAGTCGATCTCTTTGCCTCCCAGGAGAACGCGAAGTGTCCCCTTTACTTCTCAGTGAGGGGACCTTCTCCTCTGGGGACGGACGCGTTTGCTTACGAATGGCCACAAGGTCTTCTCTACGCGTTTCCACCCCTGGAACTGATCCTTCCCACTCTGGAGAGGATCAGATGTTCCAACCAGGAGGTTCTTCTGGTGACACCATCCAGGGGAGTGTGGAGGTCTCTGATCACCCCACTGCTCTCTCGACCCCCTTGGCGGCTTCCCTTGCACAGGGATCTGCTGCGCCAGGCAGGGGACGAGATCTTCCATCCAGACCCACGGGGCCTAGACCTGTGGGTTTGGCCCGTGAGAGGGAGAACCTGCTCGCAGCAGGCTTCTCACCGACGGTTGTAGCCACTATTCAGAGTGCTAGAGCCCCCTCTACTAGGGCTGTGTATGATGGAAGGTGGAATGCCTTTTTGGACTGGTGTGAGCTACAGGAGCCACCTGTGGTGGCTCATATAGCTTCGGCCCAGAGGGTGTTAGATTTCCTGCAGGACCGCCTGGACCTTGGTCTGGCGTTCTCTACACTGAGGGGTTATTTAGCGGCTATTGATGCCTGCCACCTGGGGGTGGCAGGTAAAGGCCTTTCTAAAATCCCTGAGGTGGTCCAGTTCATGCATGGTGTTGACCATTTGAGACCTGTGACTAGAGCCTTGTTTCCTGTGTGGGATCTACAAGTGGTTCTTGAGGGCCTTTGCAAGGCACCCTTTGAACCGATTGGGAGGACCTCTTTGAAACATTTAAGTTTCAAAACAGCTCTTTTGCTTGCCTTGTCTACGGCTAAGCGTGTGAGCGACCTTCGTGCGCTCTCTGTGAGCCCTGATTGTATGAGGTTTCTCAATAATGACTCCAAGGTTCTTCTTAAACCTCATTTGAGTTTTATTCCTAAGAACCGTGTGGTCCCGAAGGAACCTGTTGTTTTGACGGCTTTCCATCCTCCTCCGTTTGCATCAGAGGAGGATAGGCGTCTTCATTGTCTTTGTCCAGTTAGGGCCCTGAAGGCCTACTGTGATAGGACGGTGGACAGCAGGTCTACTTCTCAGCTTTTCGTGGTCATGAATGCCCGTCAACGGAAAGCGGTGTCCAAGCCCACTCTGTCGAGATGGCTTGTGGATGCAATTAGGTTGGCTTACACCCGGTCTGGGTCTGAAGTGCCGGAAGCACTTAAGGCCCACAGTACTAGGGGTGTGTCTACCTCTTGGGCTTTGTCCAAAGGTGTCTCCATTGAGGAGATTTGTGCAGCGGCGAATTGGTCTTCGCCGTCCACCTTTGCGACCTACTATCACCTGGACGTTGTGCCTTCTGCTATGGCGCATACGGTTCTGGGTGCTGCTGCCCTTCCTACTATGTAGTGGGGCGGCTCTCTCCCCTTCCTGAGATAGCATGCTGCTGTCTCTAGGATACGTGGGGGGGGACCCTGAGTTTTTCCCTTATATTACTGCAATTTTATAAGGTGGACCTGTGTCTGCCCTTAGTGCATAAGGCAGGCCTCGGTCTGTCAGGGTCTTTTTCTGTCTGAACACGCCCAGGCCCTGTGGGTCTGGGTCGGATCAGTCCTGAAAGGGGTCACGTCGGTTGACGGGACCTCCTTCCGGGTGTGGTCGGTGTGCACGACAGTCTTGTCGGTTCATGGCTTCTCGGGGAGTGTATGAGTCCCATAGGGGGACCTTGTCTGGAGGTATGACAATAAACGTATAGGTTCCGGACGGAACCATGTTTATTTAATACCGGAGGACAAGGTCCCCCGAATAAAGCCCCTCGGTTCGCTAGTTGCGGGCTTTAGAGGAAGTTATGATAGCCCACAGGGCTTATATACACTCGGGGGCGGTGCCCTCGTTTGTGATTGACAGCCCTCCCGACAAATGATATTTCTCGTACGGGAGCTTATGAGTTTTACTCTGTTGCAGCGCCAGATGGCGCTGTTATCCCATAGGGGGACCTTGTCCTCCGGTATTAAATAAACATGGTTCCGTCCGGAACCTATACGTTTAAATCATTTTTAAAATGATAAATACAAAACAAACGGTTTTGGACGTACAAGGTTTCCACCCGACAACGAGGAAATATAACTCATGTAATTGGCCCACTGGCTTGTCGCTTGTCATGATCTGAAATGGCAAATCTTTGAGTAGCGCTATAGAGAGAGAGATCTCTCTATAGCACGCAATGAGGGCCTCTGCAACTCTTTTTCCCGGGCTGAATCAGGGGCCCAGCACGTCCCTGTTTCCACCCGACAACAACGATATTCATCCTCTGTGTTTGCTCTACAGTCTACGTGTCTCCCGGTTGTTTGAAGAGTGTAGCGTCCCACACGCTGCGTAGGCGAGTTCCTGTCACGCTGTTCAAATGCCAGCCGAACTATCAGCCGCGTCGGGTCACATTCTTTTATGGTGTTTGCCCTTAAGCTCAACGAGGTCATTTGCTGAGTAAGTGTCACCGCGGTTTACAACAGGTCTAGGTTGAACACTCCTGAATATGAAGGATGTCACTCTGAAAAGGGCTATAAATTATTTTTTGATGAAATGGAACGGTGATCTTATCGTGACCTCAACTCAGCTCGTCTGAAGATGAGATGATCGAGCTCTTCGAAATGTTACGTTTTAATGAACTCTTTGTGGCGCGGCTCGTGTAGGAGGCGAGCACTCTGGATCAGTGGTCCTCCAACTGTTTTAAATTGCAAGGACCCCCAGTTTGAGTTCAAGGACCCCCTAACTTAGAGCGCAAAAAATGTCTGTACACTTTCAGTGTTACAGTCTGGTAACTCAAGGACCAGTATGGGTCCCTGGCACCCATTTGTCTGTGTGTGTGTGTGTGTGTGTGTGTGTGTGTGTGTGTGTGTGTGTGTGTGTGTGTGTGTGTGTGTGTGTGTGTGTGTGTGTGTGTGTTTCTCTGCCAAGGAAATACATATCACAGTTTTAGTGGAAGTCAACGGAAGTCGGACCCAGCTGAAACCTTCAGGGTTCGATTGATTGATAGTTAGGAACCAAATGAACCTGTATTGTAGGTCTGTAACTCCGACGGTGTACAAATGACCCTTATAGGTCCATTTGGTTCCATTTTGTACACCATCAGAGTTAAATTACCACTGAGGATTTTACAGCGCAGATTTACACCTCAGAGATCAATAACAAATGGGTGTCCGTGACCTAATGCATATGAAAATGAATAAAAAAGCGTGAGAACTGTGTGTGCCATCTATGATCAGCATGGGAGCCGCGGCATCATTTTAGACCCTACTCTTGTTTACTCTATGTCTTACAACTCCAAACTCCAATGATGACTCAACGCTGACTTTTACTCCCGCGCATGGTGTCATCGTATAGGATTAAACAGCCATGACATTATTAGACGCTGGCTGTCACATTCTTCCTTCTCACTTTAATCCTCTGGGTGTTGATAACCCTCTATCCCAGCGACCTGTGGGCCGAGACCCACTGGTGGGCAAGCCCCTCAATTCAGTGGTAAAACACAATATCAAGGAACAAAGAAAGTACGTAGCTCGCACTCACTTTTGGTCGCTCCAATATTTATTGACAACAAGGTCTTCTTCAGTACTGAAGAAGACCTAATCGGTCGAAACGTTTATCTATCTGGCTGCTTGTTGTCAATAAATACTGGAGCGACCAAAAGTGAGTGCAAGCTACTTTCTTTGTTCCTAGTGTTACTGCTTTGGCAGAATGGAGGATGTGCGTTATTTTTTCTTTGAAAACACAATATCAAAACATCCAATTTCAAAAAACTTTCTTTAACCCATTATGACCTGAGGCTGATTCTACAAATGCCTTCTAAACCAGTAGTTCTTGGAAGATTGATGATACAAAAATAGCAGATGTACAAGCTCGTAGATCTGCTATTTTCTTTATGTTTTAGCCAGCGCTAAAACATAAAATCGGTGCTTTCTCGCTTTTATTGTGTTAAACCCGTGAGGAATATATTTTCATTGCGGTAAGAACGTTAGAACTCAAAGTATGCAATAATGTTAGCTGCATTGATCCAAAGCTGGGAACACAAAATGCACAGAATTGGAGATTTCCAAGTGGATTCTGATCCAGAAAAAAGCGGGGAACCAAAGCGCTGCTCTATCCTCCTACATCAAGGGTCTTCAACAGGGGGTGCGGGACCCCTAGAGGGTCCTCAGAGTTACTACAGGGGGTCCTCCAAATCTTTGTGTGATAGAAACCTTTTTTTTTCTCGCCTTTTTTTAACCCTAGCGTCCATATTCTGAGAACTTTAGCCAAAAATAGCAGAGCTATATACAAGCTCACAACGCCTCACACTTTGCTATTTTCTGCAAAGAGGTTTGGTGTAGAGGGGAAAAAGAGCCTACTAAGTACAGAGTGAAAGGTCAAGTTTATTAAGTATTGACGGTCCAAGTGGTTGAAAGAAAACACAAATTGACATGAATCCAAAATACACTGATGATTGTGCTGTCAAACGATGAAAATATATGGAATCTATGATAAGGTTGTGCGGGTCCCTGCTTCATCTCTCTCTCAACTAAGGGGTCCTTGGCCTGAAAACGTTGAAGACCCCTGTCCTACAGTCCTCGCTATCTCTCCTCTTCTCCTCCTCCCATACCTCCAGCCTCCCTCGTTCCTGACCTCTCTCTCTCCCTCTCCGCTTTAGATCTCACCAAGTTTTACTTTGGACTTTAAGTATGTCACAAAAAGAGCACACACACACGCACGCACACGCACACGCACACACACACACACACACACACACACACACACACACGCACGCACGCACGCACGCACACGCACACGCACACGCACACACACACACACACACAGAATGAATATTGGTTTTTATGTTAAAGTATGTGTCTCCTAGCTACACTCTGAGACCCACTGAAGGGAGACATGACAAATGACTTTGGCATTTAACATGACAGATGACCGCTGTGTGTGCGTCTGGGTCCACGTGCGCATGTGCGCGTGTGTGTCGTGGATGTCTGTGTGTAACCGTGTGTGTGTGTGTGTGTGTGTGTGTGTGTGTGTGTGTGTGTGTGTGTGTGTGTGTGTGTGTGTGTGTGTGTGTGTGTGTGTGTGTGTGTATGTGTGTGTCCGTACTGTATGTGTGTGACTGCGTGTAGGCGTGTGCGTGCGTGCATTTATTATCTTGAGCTTCATTTAACAGTAGTGGCCAACTTCTGTACATAAGCAGTCCTTTACAAACTAAAAGTAAGACTTAAACGAGGGTGGAGGAGATAACGTCAGCCTGCACTATACAGTATAATCCTTTGTGTAACTCAGGGGTCTTCAACGTTTTCAGGCCAAGGACCCCTTAGTTGAGAGAGAGATGAAGCAGGGACCCCACAACCTTTTCATAGATTCCATATTGTTTCATCGTTCGACACCACAATCATCAGTGTTTTCAGACATCAGACATTCCCCCTTCTCCACCAAACCTCTTTGACAAAAATAGCAGATCTAAAAGCTCCCAACGCCTCGGAGCGCAAGGCGTTGTGAGCTTGTAGATCTGCTATTTTTGACTTAAGTTTTCATAATATGGACGCTAGGGTTCAAGTGGTTAATATAAACACAAAGATTTGGAGGACCCCCTGTAGTAACTCTGAGGAGCCCCCAGGGGTCCCAGATCCCCTGTTGAAGACCCTTGGTGTAAAGGTGGTTGCACACTGCTGTGTTTTTCGTTGCGAAATGCGTTTTTCAGGGCAAGGAGAGAGAGAGAGATAGAGAGAGCAAGGGACCGAGTGGTGCGCGAAACGGGCGGCAGTGTGCAAACGTGACTGACATAACGTGAGGTTGATTTTTTTATTTGCGTGCTCCGAAATTCACCCCGATATTCGGCCCGAAAAACGCAGCAGTGTGCAACCACCTTAACTCTGAGTATAACACATGTATCCCATAGCCACTTCAATCCTCTGTTCTTAGAGAAACAGTTACAACTGTAATTCTCTCCCCTGTCCACCGCAAATGCTGGTGGTTGAGCGGAGTCCCTCAGGGCTCTATACTAGTGTATTTTTTGGGGAAGGCTTACCCCATAATATGGATAGGATTAATTGATTGTGGAGTTTGGCCAAACCCCCCAAATCAATCCTCCAGTTCTAGGCAACACAGAAGTTTGTGTGTGTGTGTGTGTGTGTAGGGGGGGGGGGGTTCAACTCAAAAGGTATATTAATGACATAGTTCAATGTTGAAAATGGGTGGTTCAGGGGGCACGGTGGTGCAGTGGTTAGCGCTTCGCCTCACAGCTAGAAGGCCATGAGTTCGATTCCCGCCAGGGGACGCTGTGGGCACTGGGACGTGTTTCTCCCTCCACGTCATCTGCGCTGACCCTAGGTGGGGTCGGCGATAGGGCCTTTCTGTGTGGAGTTTGCATGTTCTCCCTGTGTCTCCTAGGGTTGATACCCTCACAAAAACATGCAGTAATCCTGGTCTCAATAATGCCTCCCCCTGGCCAGCCGGGGCGCTTGATGGAGGAGAAAGGAGCTGGTTGGAATAACGTGTTCCTTCCACGCGCTATGTCCGTCCCGGGGAAAAATCCCCCCTGTCAGGTGAAAAGAAACAACTTGGACTACTCATGCATTGAAGGAAGCATGAGGTCAGTCCGTTGTCTCCCCAGGCGCGGCAGAGGGAGAGCAGAGCCCAGGATTACATAGGCAATTGGCACTGGGTGAAAATGGGTTAAAAAATAAATAAATGTGTGGTTCTCCCCTTTAAGGGGTTAAACGACTTTTATACTATACAGAAATGAGCTGATCTTCAATCTCACAACATGTGGTCTTGAGCTTGTAGGTTCATTTCGATGCGTGACACACTCTCTTGTACGACGGAGCATAAATTAGGCATTACCTGTGTGCGGAAATAGCTGCACTTCAGGTGGGGGCATGAATTCACATACATGAATAACCAGTCCATTAAGAGAAGCGATGAAAACGGAACTGGTAAAATCGATGTCCTTTCACATGCAGGTTATTACAGTTTGTGAGTGTTTTATCAATCCAAATCACTTGAGTGATTGAAAGGGTATAAGAGCACATCCCCCCCAGTTAAAACCTTATTCATTCCCTGCCACTTGGGGCCACTGATGTGCAGTTCATGAAGTGTGAGAACTCTCCATTGCATTAAAACAAATGAAGTGTGCGCGTGTGCCTGCGTTTTCAGTAAGAATTCTGTACTAGTACACATCCAAAATTCATGAAAGAAAAGAAAAAGGTAACTTTTAGAACCTTCACACCACTGGTTCTCAAGGTAGGGTCAGGGGAGGACTACCAGGGGTCCTTGAGGGAGCTCTGGTGGATCCCCAGCTAAGTGGTTGATAGGAAAATGGACAGCATAAACCCTGTATGGTTTATGGGCAAGTGTACTGTATGGGTCAGTAAGTCAGAGAGTGCAGGTTAAATTTGTAGCACATTCTCAGGGTTAAATTAACACAGAGGTTTTTACAGTGTACGGTAGATCCCAGAGAATCGTATCAGCCTAGTGTGCGGTGTCTAGTGTCAAACTGGGGGTCCTTGAAATACTGTAGGCTCTAAGCACAGCAGCCATATTGCAAAGAAAGTGGGCCATTTCCTTAATTCCTTCACGTGTTACCAATGACACTGATTAAAGCACAGGTCCATTCTGGTCAAACAGAGTCAGGGTGATGATATTGTGCATGTTGGCTCACAGGAAACACTCTGTTACTCCAGTGGGTCTCAAAGGTTCCAAATGGCCCCTTATGTGTCTTTAACTCTGAGAGTGTAAAAAAGGAACCAAATGGACCCATACGGGTCCATTTGGTTCTATTTGTACACTCTCAAGAGTTATGGTGGTCCTTGAAATCAAAGCGTTTGAGAACCACTGTAAATGGAACATGAGCCATAATCAGAATCATTGGCAACACCTGTGATTGAGTGAAGGACCTGTCGAAGTATTTCCAATATGGCTGTTGTGCATAGAGCCTATTGAGACGTTTCTGAATCACTTGTTTATACCCCCAGCCTCAAGTGCCCATGGTCTGGGGACTTTGTCACTTTTATTAACTTCAAACACTTCACTCCCCTTTAACTTTTTCAGTGCCAGATGTTGTTATTTATTATTGGGTTTTGTGCCAGCAAAAGCACCTTACCTTTGCGATGTTATAGACAAAGATGTATTTTTTTTTTTTTTTCATTATTATTTTTTTATTTTCTCCTTAAAGAGGTGTACCGTGGCTCTACCAGCAGTAGAGGGCAGCCTCATGCAAGAATTAATGTGAAAATGGCCGCAGTAGGCTACAGTAGGTCAAGGCAGCTCAGTCGCTACAGAGCAATAGATCCAGAGAAAATCACATGGAAGTGTTTTGTTACTCCATTGATGCTAACGTCCAGTGGGTTTTTGAGAGTACTTTTACGGGAGCTGTCTCAACGGTACACACTCGCGCGACCCCTCATCAGTTTACAGACATCAAACCAAGGTACAAAAGAACGAGCCAAAGAACGTACAATTCACCCTTTGTCAAGTCCCGCCCATTGTCCTGCCCCTCTCCACACCCATTGGTTGCTGTGTCTTGGTGGGACATTCAGTGGGACATTCCATCCACTGCCATGTTAATTCAGTTACTTCATATTGTTATTCTGTGTGCTCAATTCTAATTTCAAACTTTGTTTCAATCAATTGGAGCTGCTCAGTGGCAGCATAGTGAATCAGCATATTTTTAAATGTTTTTATTTCTCCAAAAATTATGTTTTAGCTAATTCAACATAAAAAGGCGGAACCAGGGCGGGACAAGGCAGATAGAGCCTGCTGGTTGGTCAGTCAGGGACCAACCAGGAGGCTAACAAAGGGTGAATTGGCATTGCGCCGCCGTCAAAAATGGGGCAAACGGGAACGTTCAAAGCGTGGATAGAGTTAAGAACAGTCATCTAAGAGGAATTTGGAGCAGCCGAAACGCCTCGGTTTCCCCTCAGCCTTCGGCCACAGGTCACGAGGGAACTCAGGGAACCACTGCACAGCAAAACGCAGCCAGTGGCCTGTGCTCTCATGACCTTTAAGTTAAAGGAACAAAAACGAAAAAGAAAAGAAAAGAAAACGAACTGTGCCCTGTGTTTCTTCACCGGAAACAACAACAACAACACTTGTTTTCTCTGAGGAGTGGTGCTGTCAGGGTTTCAATTTGTACAAAAAAAAAAAAGAAACGGGAGGGGGCATTTTCTTACAGTACCACTTACAGTACACATGAAACCCACCAGGTGCGCAAGCAATCATTCTTGATGAATGCAGTCGTTCTCACTGTCCGCGCACGGACGCTCCACTCGCACACGCAAAGGGCTTAAAATAAATTGAAATGTTTTGTATATAGGGTGACCAGATATCCTGCTGGGGCTCGGGTTGGGTGACTGGTGAGAAGAGTCATCAAAGCGTGGCTCTGGTGTGTTAAGCCCTATATACTGTACAGCACTTCATCATAATAACGAAAAAAGGAAATACCTGGTAGAACTAGAGCTATTTTGTGTTGACCTACAGCAGTGGTTCTCAAAGTGGATTCCAAGGTCTCTGTGGGTTCCTTTATGCAGAGCCGTTTCTGGGCCCATGGGGGCCCTAAGCATGATTCTGCTATGGGGCCTTCCGAAAAAATAATAGGCCTAATATTTTTTATCATTTTTTAATCCATTTTATAATGGAAATATATATATATAAAAAATATATATAAATGAATAAATAAAAAACGACAACAACAGGCAACGTATTTTTGCTATGTTTGATTTGTTCTTTTCTTATTTAAAAATGAAAACTTCCCCATGGGGTGCTGGAACACCTGCAGCACCCCTAGTTCCCACGCTGTGGCAGAGTCCTGCACAGTGGCCACTGTGCCAAATTCACTATCACTTTCAGTGTGTGGCGATGCGCGGAAGCAAAGAAAGTCACCACAGTTTGATTTGATCATTGCTTAGTCAATTATGAAGGGATTTCAAAAATTAAAACGTCTCCATATTGCTTGGGAAGTGGCCTTTTTCACAGCGCGATTTCGGTTTGAAAATGATTAACCATGCAGCACTAGTTCTTTTCTGCTGAGGAGGGGGCGGTGGGGGCCTTTTTGGTCGGCGGGGGCCTTACGCAGTCTGCGTAGTCTGCGTATACGGCCCACTGGCGCTGCCTTTATGGGTGCCTAAATTGACCCATACAAGTCTGTAACTCTAACAGTATACACATTTGTACAAGTTTGAGAAACACAGTATGTGCCATTCCTTTATGGTTTAGCCTCTGCCAGTCAGCAGTGCTGTATGTGTGTCTGTAACGTGTGGGACAGTGGTTGTAATGTCAGTCAGCAGTGCTGTACTGCAGTGGTTCTCAACCTTTTCAGGTTAGTGCACCCTCCGAGCACTAAGAGTTGAGGCATTACATTGTGTGCAACACGGTTCTATTGTGAAAATAGCAGATCTACATGAGCATGTAGATCTGCTGTCAGCAATGTCAGCAGTGCTGTACGAGTGTCAGTAAGGTGTGTGACGGTGGTTGTAATGTCAGTCAGCAGTGCTGTATGTGTGTGTGTAAGGTGTGTGCCAGTGGTTGTAATGTTAATCAGCAGTGCTGTATGTGTGTGTGTAAGGTGTGTGCCAGTGGTTGTAATGGCTGACCTTTGCAGACAGGCCTGTGGTCGCTCCACGCCGCAAACACCTCCGCCACCCTCTGACAGCTGATGGTCTTACTACCCTGCAGCACGTAGTCCTCCCCGCAGGTGAAGTGGATGTCCCCGCCGATGCTACACACGCACGCGCACACACACACACACACACACACACACACACACACACACACACACACACACACACACACACACACACACACACACACACACACACACACACACACACACACACACACACACACACACACACACACACACACACACGCGCAAAACATGAAGGAGAGAGTTTATAAAAGAGAACATATATAGGTTAGAATCTGCATATTGTTGCTGTCGGGCAGAAATCTTGTACCTTTCACATTTCTATGACCTACTTCGTCGTACAAGAGTGATGCACAAGAGAAGTGAGAAGTGCCTGTGCGCGTGTGTGTGTGCGTATGTGTGTGTGCGTGTGCGTGTGCGTGCGCGCCTACATACCTGAAATCGTTGCCATGCCGCTTTCCATTCTCGGGCTCTCCGGGGTCGGGACAGAGGTTAGACGCCTGTCTCACACCACCTTCATTTACTACAGGCAGAGACACACAGACAGGCGGGTTAGTGACAGACAGAAAGGTTAGTGACAGACAGACATACATACAGACAGACAGACAGACAGACAGACACACACACACACACAGACAGACAGACAGACAGGCAGACAGACAGACAGACAGACAGACCAGGGGCGTCAACTGGTTATGGCAGGGGTATGCAGCTGCCATACCCTGGGTCCAGGGGGGAGAATAAAAGTTACTTTTAAATATAAATCCATGAATGTCTTTTTGTCTATCTGCCCTGGTTATTATGTTGTTAAATTACAGTAAAATAACTACAAATGCAAAATGTAACAAAATGGTCAAGGTATTATGATTATATTCTCCAGACTTGTATTCTCCCCATTTTGACAAAATGGTATATTCCCAGGTTCCGCAGGTCAGCTGCACAGGTGCAATGCATTATTGTTAATTGTGGCACGCTTACTAACAACCATTCCAGGCTGCCATATCCAGCCCAAGAAACCGTAGAAACCTGTGTAAAAAACTGAAAGATTTTTTTTTTTTTTTTTTTTTTTTTCAGACATTGTGAAAATAGCCTATCTACATGCTCAAATGCCTCGGGGGAGGCGTTGTGAGCATGTAGATAGGCTATTTTCACAATATAACCGTGTTATACAAAATGTAATGCCTCTTTTCCATGAGGACTCCCATCTTTGCCATACCCTAGCTTTTGCTGAACTGACGCCACTGAGACAGACAGGCAGGTTAGTGAGAGACACAGATAGATGACTTCCAGACACACTGACAAATCTCACACGGCGCTGCAGATCCATCATGGTTCAGGTGAACCATCTGGTGTCAGGCCTTTCACACAACTTTTCCTTTAAAAGCAATTTACGCTGCTAGACCGGCGGTACTGTATCAAGTCCATTGGCAACACACACATAGAGGCACGCACACACACACACACACACACACACACACACAGACACACACACACACACACACACACGCGCGCACGCACGTGCACGCACGCACACGCACACGCACACGCACACGCACACACACACACACACACACACACACACACACTTGTGCACGCATACACACAGGTGCCACCTACAAGACCACACACACACTCAAACACTCACACGCACACGCACACACACACACATCTGTATCTGGCTGCCTCCGATAATAGCGCCGTAAGTGACTCAAAGCCAATGGTAATAAAAGAGGAAAAAAGGATTTAAGAAGATCTCTTGATCAGTATTAACTCATTTTGTGCCCGCGATTTTCGGTCGCAATGATGTCCAGAGTGCCTCACGCAGGCTCCATCCGCTTGCACTCTCTTATTTTGAAAGCCAGAAGTGCCACAGCGTGATCACTTCCGGTCTGACGTCATCGGGTCGTGCGCCGGAACCGATCATTGTTTACGTGGTGCCATGCTGGATTGCAATGGAGCGTTTATACATGTGTTATATAAGCGAGCATCTGCCTCCATCTTCGCTTCTAAAGTGTTGTTTTGAGATAATGGACATTAAAGATGAGATCGGCCGTCCACCTCAATGTTATGGGATGACTATTGTGTGCTCGTGGAGCCGTGATGATGACAAATCAGCGCGGATTTTCGTCTCCGGACATCCGGCCATTCTACTCGGTAATGTACTCAACGTTACAGTAATTTATTACTTTTTGCGCGACATCACGCATTCGGCACTGTAAGTACTCTAGTACTTATTGCGTGACATCACGCAAACGGCACTAGATGAGTTAACAGATTAGATGTCAACCAATAAAATAGTTTATTTCCCTTTCAGTCATAACTGAAATGTGCTGGCAGGCGTGATACTCCCTGAGGCTCCACAATCCATTGATGCTGGATCTGACTTCATCTTTAGTAGTTGACATCCACTTCTCAACTCTTGGTGAGAAGGGACCCATTTCTTTCATTTAGTGAGTTTAGTGTGTTTTCACAGATTTTGGGTTTTATTTAATTTTTTCAGTCACAGTCACAGTCGGGAAATCTGTTAAATTTTTTGTGGAAATGCCGGTATCTTCACTCTTGTGTTGGCATTGCATGTTTGGGTGCGACATGTTGTATTTAACGGCTCATGACTAGAGAACCAATGGTCGAAATAACTTACTTTTTTTTTTTTTTTTTTTTAAACACAGAGATAACCTAAATAAATATTCTGTGACTAATTGGTCACAGAATAATAGGGTAAAGAAAAACTGAAAATCGTTGGCAGAATGGGTTTTTGAAATGTTAGAAGGGACGAAGTGAAACGCCTGAGTGATAATGTATCCATTTGCAGTGGTTAACAAACGTTTTCAAATACTGTAACTGTAGTGCAATAAAAATACAATAGATTTTGGCTCCGAGATGTAGCGGAGAAGCAGTATAAAACATTGAAAAATAGTACATACGCGATTAAAGTACCAGTAAGACTCCCTAATCGGGAGATAAGCGACCGTAGGTCGCTTATCTCCACAAATAGGGCAAAAATTTGTTTTTCCAAAATCTTCCTGATCCATGTTGATGACATGAGTGTAGACATACTGTGTAGTGATTTTCGTGATTTTAGGGCAAAATCTGTAGGAGCAGTGTCCAAAAATGTGTTTTTAAAAATCGTCCTGAAGGTGGCGCTATATGGGATAGATTCATGTTGATGGGATGAGTGTAGACATACTGTGTAGCGATTTGCGTGATTTCAGGGCAAAAACTGTAGGAGCAGTGTCCAAAAATGTGTTTTAGAAATCGGCCTGAAGGTGGCGCTAGAAGAGGGCCATGTGAGAAATGAGGGGTGGGGTCTCCGCGTTGCCTTGGCGGACGAATAGGTACCGGCCCCGGCTCTCCCGGACCCTCCTAGCCCTAGTTACGGCATTTTATGTGAGCTGCAGTGGAGGGGGTCCTCCACTGGGGGCGCCACCACTTTTGCATCCGTTCTGGAGCAGCAGGAGTCGGTGGTCCCCGGGAATTCCCCGTGAGCAGCCCCGTTGGGGTGGTCATTTGGTCATTTTTGCACATTTGGTCATTTTTTACATCTGGGGGTCCCCCAGGGACCTGGGGGTCCCTGGAGCTCCGGGGGTCCTTGGAGGTTATAGTTTGGCAGCCAAGAAGCGTGTGTGCAAAATTTGGCATGGATCGGGGCAACGGTTGCGGAGATATGAGCAGGGCAATAGTGTGACGTGTGAGGTGTGACAGACAGACTGACTGACTGACGGACGGACGGACGGACTCACAGCTGGTGGAGGTTTTGATAGTAAATGCGACCTACAGTCGCAAAGAGTACTTCCAAATTGTACTTAAGTACAGTAGGCTACTTGTCTGCATGCGTCTGCGTGCTTGTCTCGGTGATGTCCGGTATACAGTATAGTCGTAAAGCCATAGGGAACACTGAGCACATTGACACGGTGGTAAATCGGCGTGTCACATTGACGCGTTCCGCTGCGGTGCCGGTGACGCTCGGCAGCCATTCTACATAAGATGCCAGCCAGGGCCTGAGTCTGTGTTCAGACATGTCTCTACACAGTAAAAGGACTTGTACTACATTTGTTATTTCTACATTGTGGAATACCTTTACTTCAACGTAAAGAAAAGAAAAAAGAAACTCTGAGTTCTTCTTCCACCACTAGCCACGAGAAGGACAGGACGAGGGACAGATGGTTCCAAACACCACCACGGACGGACGGACGGACGACACAGGGATGGACGCACCGACAATTCCCTAATTCTGATAATTATTAAATATGTGCATTTCTTTTTGAGAATTGGGAAAATGTGTAAATTGTCAAAAAATATCAGATCTTTTGACAAATCAAACCCTGCCAGTGCCAACACATCTGATGATGATATGATCTATCTATGACATATCTGTCTGTATCATCCTATTGCTGATCAGAGAAACTTTCTTTCGTACATTTATTTTATTTATCTTAAAATTAAAGCTAAATGTGTGTACAGGTGTTTTTATTTTATATAATTATTATATAATATGTTATATTTTTGATGTATTTATTAGCCCTTTGTGCAATGAAACCACAAAAACAATCTCCCTTTAGTGATTTCTTGAAATAATTATTTCTTCCTTTTGTTCCTTTTGAAAGACACGAATGCTTCTTCACCCACGTTCGCCCACACATGCTCGCACGCACGCAAGCACACTCTAACAGACTTTGACGTTTAGAAAGTTTTAAGAAAAATAGTTGTCGGGTTCAGTTCCAGGAAGAGAAAAGGACAGTGTGCATCTGCAGAAAGCTAGATTAAATGCAAATGTGGAGATTACTTTATACCAATTTGAAAACATTTCCCTTCATAAAGTAACAAGCAAACAAAACAAACAAAAAACTCGGATTCAAACACATTGTGCATGGCACCATGGCAGCACCGAAGTTTAGGACATACAAGGTTTCCACCCGACAACGACGATATATAAGGCTTTTATAATTTTTTGCGGCTCCAGACAGATTTGTTTTGGGTTTTTTTGGTCCAATATGGCTCTTTCAACAATTTGGGTTGCCGACCCCTGACCTAACGTATGCATGGTTTCTCAAACCAAGCCATGTCATAGTTCCGACCTCCCATTTTTCCGACCACCCGACCACCTAAACCTGTAACATTAACCCTAACCTCAGTACAACTAACGCTGGTGAACGCTAACCTGGTGAAATGCTAACCTGCCGACGCTGGTGAATGCTAACCTGTTGAATGTTAACCTGGTCGGAAATGTCAGTGTTAATTCTTTCAGCTAATTTTGATTTAGTCTTAGTCTTTTGAATAACACACCATTCAGTCTTAGTCCTGTCTTAGTCTTCTGAAATTGTTTTGTCTAGTCTAGTTTTAGTCGACTAAATATCAAAACATTTTAGTCTTAGTCTTTTGGGATTAGTATTAGTCTTTTAGTCTTCGTCACTGTCTTCTACTGCCTGTTACTTGGTCAAAATAAATACATAAAAGATGTTTTTGGCTATAATTTCATTGCAGTTACATACCAGTGTTCATTTTACAGCCATTAGTCTTAGACTTAGTCTTAGTCTTATTCTTTTGAATAACACAAATAATAGTCTT
>NC_137819.1:25731717-25734217 GCF_963921795.1 Nannobrachium achirus
CAACAAGTAACGTAAATCAGATATTTAAAGAATTAGAACTGGAAATATCTAGGTTGGAGAACTCTAATCTCTCTGCTGCCAACCATAATAGAGATCATGTAGGTCTGCAGGAGAAAAGACAGGAACTTAGTTCATTTTTGCATGAAAGAGCTAAAGGTGCATTAGTGAGATCCGGGTTCACGAGCCTCAGGGACATGGATGCCCCCACTTCCTTTTTCTTTAACCTGGAGAAGAAGGTGGTGAGGGGACAGCAGATGGTGTGTCTCCGGCTCCCTGATGGCAGCGTCACAACCAACCCAGCCCAGATGAAGGCACATGCAGTGGACTTCTACACCGACCTGTTCAGAGCAGAGACCTGTGACCAGGCATGTGCAGCAGATTTACTGCAGGGGCTGCCGCAGTTGACATCAGCGGAACGCACCTTTCTGGATACTGCTCTGTCCATGGAAGAACTTACTAAGGCTGTGAGGGGAATGGCGTCAGGTCGGGCCCCTGGGATCGACGGCCTCCCGGCAGACTTTTACAAACAGTTCTGGGACGTTATAGGGGCAGACTTGCTCGAGGTACTGCGAGAGTGCTTCCAGAGAGGCACCCTACCCCTCACCTGCACAAGAGCTGCTCTGTCGCTGTTACCGAAGAAAGGAGACTTAACACTTCTTAAAAATTGGAGGCCCGTTGCACTTCTTTGCACGGACTACAAAATTCTTTCGAAGGTTTTAGCCAACAGGCTGAATTACGTTATGGAACTGCTCGTTCATAAGGACCAGTCCTATTGTGTGCCAGATCGTTCTATAATGGACAACTTGTCGCTAATGAGAGATGTGATGGACATATCTAAACTGTATGGGGTTGACATTGGGATTCTAACGCTGGATCAAGAGAAGGCGTTCGATAGACTGCACCATTTGTATTTATTCTCTACACTAAAAGCCTTTGGGATTGGGGAGGGGTTCTTAAAATGGATTAGGCTGCTGTATAGGGGGGCTTCATGTCTGTTGAAGGTGGGGGGTGGTCTGAGCCGCCCCGTACCTGTAAACAGGGGCATAAGACAGGGGTGTCCCATTTCAGGACAATTGTATAGTTTGGCCATAGAGCCCTTACTATGTAGGTTGAGGGAGCAACTAACAGGGCTTTCCCTACCGGGGCTACCACAAAGCCCAAGTAGAGTTGTGTCAGCTTATGCGGACGACATTAATGTTTTTATAGGGGGACAAGGGGATGTCCAGGCGTTGGCTGACAGCCTGGAGGTATACCAGAAGGCATCCTCTGCAAAGGTTAACTGGGAGAAGAGTGGAGCCTTGCAGCTTGGGAACTGGGGGGGAGGGACAGCACCCAGTTTGCCAGGGGGGTTAAGGTGGGAGAGAGAAGGGTTTAAATGTCTAGGGGTGTTCTTAGGGACAGAGGAGTTTCAGAAGAGGAATTGGGAGGGGTTACTGGAGAAGGTGTGTGCCAGAATGTCCAAATGGAAATGGTTGCTTCCGCAGTTATCATATAGGGGTAGAGTCCTGGTTGCCAACAACCTAATCGCCTCGATGCTTTGGCATAGACTGGTTATCCTGCCTCCCCCACCAGGCCTGATCGAGGAGATACAGAGAGCGCTGGTGAACTTCTTTTGGTCAGGCCAACATTGGATTAAAGCTGCAGCCCTATACCTGCCAGTGCGTGAGGGCGGGCAAGGCCTCATAGACATTCCCTCAAGGGTCAGGGCTTTCAGGCTGCAGACGGCGCAAAGACTGTTGTACCACTTCGGAGTAAGCTGGGCGGACACTGCAAGGCTACTGCTGAGGAGAGGAGGACAGATGGGGTATGACAAGCATCTCTTCCTGCTGAAACCTGAGGAGATAGACCTCACAGGACTCACACCTTTCTACCACTCAGTGATGAAGGCTTGGCAGGTGCTAAGGGCCAACCGAGTACCTGATGCAACACCAGGGATGTGGTTATTTGAAGAACCCCTTTTTCATAATGATTTCATTGTGTCAAAAGTGCTTTCTTCTGCCAGTGTACGCAACAGTCTGAGGGAAGCAGGCTGTGTGAAGTTAGGCCATCTCCTCAAGGCCACCAGAACATCGGTGGAGGAGCTGGGGGAGAGGGCCGGAATACGTTCTTCAAGGCGGTTGCAGATGATGGTCAAGGAGGTCCGGGGATCTCTGCCAGGTCCGTATAGAGCCTTTATTGACCAACAAACTGTTTGTGACCAGTGGGACGATGAAGGAGAGTATGTCTTCCCCGCACTGACTGTCTCTGCTGCCGTGGAGGACTGGCAGGAGGATGGGGGTTTCCTGTCTTTCACAACTCCAGAGCTGGAGGACTTTGAGGACACAAGCAAAAAGGCAGTGTATCTCACATGTGTGAAGGTGGCACACCGGCGCTCTCTGGGAGGAATGAAGGCATCGAGGTGGGATGAATTCTTTGGTCCAGGCTCTACACCGAAAGGTAGCTGGCGGTCCCTGTATAAACCCCCCGTTGAAAAGCGGGTGGGTGATCTCCAGTGGAGAAT